>NC_059097.1:11035507-11283710 GCF_020497125.1 Mauremys mutica | reverse complement strand
CGTTGAACTGCTTATCTAAAAAACAAACACTGATCACAGCAAACAGGAGCTATCTGTACCTGGCTGTGAACGATCAAATGAGAGGCAGGGAGTGAATGTTTGCTTGACAGAGAAACAGCGTTGGAGGCAGGCTGTTTGCAATTAAGACCAAGGGTTCGCGAACATTTTGTGATTTTTCAATCCAGGAAGCTAAAGTGTTGGCTCCAAAAATCCACTCTCTCTCTCTTCCCCGCTCCCTGTCACAGTACACCACCCTCCACCCCCCTCTTTTGAAAAGCACGTTGTTGCCACTTGAATGCTGGGATAGCTGCCCATAATGCAGCACTCCCAACAGCGCTGCAAATGTTGCAAATGTGGCCACACACCAGCGCTGGTAGCTGTGAGTGTGGCCACACACCAGCGCTGCTCCTACACAGCTGGATGACCAGCGCTGCAAACCGTAAGTGTAGCTAAGCCCTGAGTTGAGTGTAAGGCATTGTGGAAGTAGAACAAGAACTGACAGGGATTTGTAGGGGATCTTAATGCATGACAGTCTCTGTTAGCAAGAGTCAGGCTAACTGTGACCCTAATAACGCGAGATTTTTAGAAGCGAGGATTGTGTAAGGCGAGTGGGAAGGAACTGTGTGAGAAGTTGTTGTGACCTTGTGTAAATAAGATTAGAGTCAAAATAAGTGAGAAAAATATGTTATCAGGATGACCTATGTATAAACAAAATGCAGCTGGTGCTTCTTATTGTCTGTAACAAAAGGTATAAATGCTGGAACTGTTTACCTGTGGAGAGACCTGCCTAGGAGGGGGAAACCCTGCATCCTAGCGCACTCCCTCCCTCTATGCAATTGCTCGAGAAATAAAGTATCTGACTTTGCTGCACCCAACCAGAGAGTGAGAACTGAGTTCTTCTCCAACAGCATTCACAAACTCGGCCCATCAATTTGAATCCACGCCTTTGTGATGTCAGTGCGAGTCTACGTGTGTGTCGTTTCAGATTAACAGTGTCCCATTTCACAACTGATTTAAATGAAATAAAAATGAGACACAAAATAAGAGCGTTACACACTGACTTGCACCGAAAGAACCAAAGATGTGAGTTGAAGTTGGTTTCGTTTTGCTGGTACCAGCCTGTGAGTAGACTCGCCCTGAGACTCAAATACTCTCATTAACACAAGATGGATTGAGAATGCAGAGCATCGATCACATTAAAACAAAAAGAAATGGTCTCTATATCCAATCTAGTCTGACACTACAGAGCTCTTCCAGGCCTAATCCAAAGCCCAGATTGTTAATGTGAGGCGTTACGCTCTGGATCAGGCCTTGAGAGTGGATAGAACAATACCACACATATGGGGTGCCCAACCTGAGCCTGAGAAGGAGCCAGAGTTTACCAATGTACATTGCCAAAGAATCACAGTAATATGTCAGCAGCCCCCAATCAGCTCCGACCCCCTGCTCCCAGCGCCTCCCACCCATGGGAAGCCACACTAATCAGCACCCCCCCACACACACCTCCCGATCAGCTGTTTCATGGCGTGCAGGAGGTTCTGGGAGGGAGGGGGAGGAGTGAGGGCATGGCAGGCTCAAGGGAGGGGTGGAGTGGAGGCAGGGCCTGTGGCAGAGCCAGGGCTGAGCAGTGAGCACCCCCGGCACATTGGAAAGTTGGCGCCTGGAACTCCAGCCCCGGTGTCGGTGCCTATACAGGGAGCCGCATATTAACTTCTGAAGAGCCACACGGGGCTCTGGAGCCACAGGTTGGCCACCCCGTCCTACATCATCTCCTCCTTACCTCGGTCAGTGCTGTTCACATCTTCCAGGTGTCCCAGAAATTCCTAGTTTACAAGAATCCATGCCTCCCCCCCTTCCCAAAGGGGTGTTCTTGAAGATACTGTCATGAAACATTTGGCTCATAACACAATATTGTAGATTTAACATCAGTTCATTGCATTCCCCTCTAGGCTTGGGCTCTGGCCCTGACATCTCTGTGGAGGGACATCAGGACGGAGGGATCAAGGTGGTGTGTCGTTCATCCAGATGGTACCCACAGCCCGAGGCTCAGTGGAGAGATCTTCAGGGGCAGTTCTTACCATCAGCCTCTGAAAACATCCCAAGCAGCCGGTGGCCTGTTTCAAACAGAGATTGCCATTGTTATAACAGAAGAGTCCAACCAGAAAGTGTCCTGCTGTGTTAGGAACCCGCGTGTCAACCAGGAGAGAGAGTCAGCAATTTACATAGCAGGTCAGTGCCGCACATGGACAGACTGAGACACTGCAGATGTTAGTGGGGAGCACTTACTAGAGTGTCTCCTAGTAGTGAGGTCTTGAGCATCCTCAACTCTCTCTGGATATACCTGGTGACTCAAAATAGTTCTATATAACGTCTGTGGGCTATCCGGACTGACCTGTAAAAGCTACCTCGGGTTAACTGACAGTTTACTCCAGGTAAAAAACTCTAGTGTAGACAAACCCTTGACTTCAATAGTAGCTGAGGGTGTTTAGCCAGAAAAGCTGAGCAACCAGCAATCTCCTTTCTTCTCAGTGGGGCTGCAGAGGGAATTCTCCTGTGTTCCCAATGGGAGTTGCTGGTTGTTGAGTATTTTTGACAAAATCTAGCCACTGAAGTCATTTTTCCTGAACAGTGAAAAAGGGCCCCGGTCAGGATCTCAGCATTGCTGCTTAGACTGCACCTGGAAAGATCACAACAGTGGAATGGCTGCACTATGGATCCCCTGCTGCAGTTCAAACCCTGGCAAAACTCCCATTGCCGTAAGGGGTTAGAAAGGAGGGCTCAAACTGTAACTTGTATTGAATTGCACAAAAGTCAGGAAATGCAGAACTCCACAGGCAGCATAACCTGGACCTCCTCTGTGCACATACGGCATTTTTTGACTCATTTCATGAGCCTGATCCTGCATTCATTGTACAATGAAATTGACGGGGAGATTTGCTAGGCATAAACAATCAAGCCTATAACGTGTAAATACAAAATGTTACCTAAATCCAGCTTAACATTTTAGAAAAACAGTTCAGGCTTTTTGTACTATTTCCTAGCTAATAACAATTATTATAGAACCAATATTTTGTCACTGTAATAATAATTTTGCATTTGTAAAGCACTATTCATCTTCCATCTCAAAGGGCTGTAACATTTCCCTGTGGCATGCCCAGTGCATCAGTTTCACAGAGTCACCTTTGACTCCCTTCCTGGTCTTCCTTGAGGGCATCCAGTTAAGGTTTCCAGCTCCCAGCTGTCATCTCTCGTAGGCAGATACCTGCCTCTCTCTCCTTCCAGCCTGGGGGCTTTGACTTGCAGTCCCCTCTGCACCTCACTGTGATTCCCCCAGCAGGTCTGCTCAGGCTCCAGCACCAGTGTAAAGAAGGTGCTGTCCTTTTGCTCACCCAGGAAGAAAGCCCTGACCCCTGAGTCTGTTTTAACTGCCTTTTATTCCAAAAGTCTCACTTTGTCCCCGCAACTTCCTGGAAACAGATAAAACCCGTCCCTCCTCCTATACCCCAGGTCAAGCTTCAAGGACTGGGGAATTTACATAGCCACTGTTGCGGAATATTGTATTAATCACCCCCTAGTGATTCTAGATTCTGTAGGAAACCCCTGCCCCCAGTGAGCAAGGAACACACTGTATGTCTACACTGCAATGTAAACCCGCCCTCAGACTCAGGCTTTGTTGTTATTAAAATCCCTGCGTGGTTGAGCTTCCCTGAGCACAGGAGAATGTGGAGCATCAGTAACTGGTTACAGCATTCTGATCTCGAGGGCCAGTCTGCACTGGTTGCAGCCCTGACATCCGGTAGAGAAGCCTAGGGGCTGCTCTAAGTTACACCAGTGGCAGATGGGTGTAGTGGAGCTCTGCCATGCCCCGTGCCTACCACTAATATCCCCATTCTTATTAATTAACCATGTTTGGTAACCAGATTAGCACTCGGAATTTCATTGGCTTAATAATAAAACTCAAAGAAGCCACATTTCACGTTGTGTTTCGCTGTGAGATTCTTTTAACCAGTCACAGTGTCACCATTTTCTCAATGTCCTGTCTTCATTCTACATGTGTTTGTTCCTAAATCAGTATTTCTCCTGCAGATCTCTTTTTTCCACGGGTCTCTCCCTGGGTGGTGGCTCTGGTAGTGATCCTGGCTCTTGTGATTGCCCTGGCCATCTACTGCATCTGGACACAACGCAGAGCAAAAGGTAAAGGAACAAGAAGGGAGACTGCAGTGCGCTAGGGAAAGATTTGCATCAGCCATTCCTGGGCAGTCATCATCCACAGCCAATTATCTCCAGCTGCGAGGATTGCTGGTGCATGCATCAGTGTCATCCCAAGTGGGATTTCTGAAAATGTGTCTCCAGGACTTCTTTCTGATGACATGGAACCACACACTGGGTCCAATGCAAAATTAGGCAGCGTTCCTGGAACACCTTTGTATGGCCCTAGCGGAAAGGTAAGTACAAGCAGCATGCTGAAGCCACTCTGGTCTGATTCCACATGGCCAAAGTCTCAGCGTGCACATGCATTTAGTTCACGTCATTAGCCCTGTCAGTGGTGTCTGGCCAGAAACAATGGCATGACCATATGGAATCAGACCAGGGGTCTATCCAAGCCAGGGTCCTGTCTCTGACTGTGGCAAGCATCAGCTGCTTCAAAAGGAAGGTGCAAGAACTCCAGAATAACCAGAGAGCAAAGATTCTCTTGTAGGCAATGGCAGTAGGGTAAAGAAAAAGCTGAAGTCTTTCTCCTAGTCCTCCATTGGCTCAGAAGGTCCTTTGGACTTGATAGACATTCAAGGAATCTCCATTGCACCTTGAAGCAGGAAGTCCATCTTCAGATGGACTTGGATGACCTACAGGTAACAGCATGGGCATCGGAGGAGAGGTGCACGTCTGCAGGGAGTCTCCAGACAGAACTCAACTAGAGAATTTCACTCACTGATCTCATTGTGTCACATTTCAGAAATGGGGGCGGGGGGAAGAGAATGCTCTCTGCGGCATGTTCTGTCTCTTTGTGATGTGCCCAGTACAATGGGGCCTCATCTCGGGATGCTGCCACATTACAAATACGAAAGACCACAATGTTCTAGTAATCTCAGCTACACTAGTGTTCTTCCAGGGTGATTATAGGGGTCCTAGCACCACAGAAAAGTGGGTAACAGCCTCATTGGGGGATGTGTAGGCAGGCATATTGGACTCCCCAGCTGAGTATCATCAGGTGTTAGGATTCCTCATACTGGCCAGATGAGACAAGCCTGTGGCTAGCTTTTCTAGCTGCCATTACCTCAGACAGACAGCTTTTGGAGTTAGTGCCTCCAGCCGTACAAGAGCCACACTCCTGTTTTCGTGACGAAAACTCTTTCTGCCCAGGCAAAGTTTTTCTCCCATTGTTCCTTGAAACAGTTTCCCCGTCACTTCATTTTAGCCATTAGTCATAGTTCATTGCATGCCATCCAAAATCCCAGGACCTTGCAGCCTCAAAGTTCCTGCAGCAAGATGTTTAAAAGTTTGCACCTTTTGGCATCTGGGAACCCATTCGCAGAAGGAATCAAAGCTCCCTCTACAAGGTCTCTAGAGGTATTACAAGAAGCGACTGAGCATCATCTGAGGAAGATTTGCAAAGCAGGTTTCTGTTCTTCTGCAGAAGCATCCTTTGATCAGGGGCGGCTCTAGCAATTTCGCTGCCCCAAGCACGGCGGCACGCTGTGGGGGGTGCTCTGCTGGTCGCCGGTTCCGCTGCTCCAGTGGACCTCTGCAGATGTGCCTGCGGAGGGTCCACTGGTCCCGTGGCTCCGGTGGACCTCCCGCAGGCATGCCTGCGGATGCTCCACTGAAGCCGCGGGACCAGCAGACCCTCCACAGGGATGCCTGCGGGAGGTCCACCGGAGCCGCCTGCCACCCTCCCGGCGACCGGCAGAGCGCCCCCCACGGCGTGCCGCCCCGAGCACGCGCTAGGCATGCTGGGGCCTGGAGCCGCCCCTGCCTTTGATAGGAAGGTGTTACTGTATTGGTTCCCACATAATTCCTTAAATGAAACAGCCTTTGCTGGGGGGTGGGGGGAGATTCCATTTCTGCAAGTTATTCTACTGCAATAATATTACATTTGTGTTTTATACTCCCTCAGCCCCACCTTCTGTGATTGCGTACTTCCCATTAGTGATGAATGGGGAGAGAAGCTGTGCAGCAGAATGAGAAATTTCATACCTGGTCATTTTTTTTTTCTGTTCTCAGCTTCTCTTCTCATTCATCCCACCCTGCTAGTCTGGTAAATGACTGGAACACAGCGTGGAACAAGCTGATTTTTTTCTCTCCAGGGAGCCGTAGACATATAATTGCCTTAGGGTTAGAGAACAGAATTCCAGGCTGTCTCTCTAGTTCCTGGAGTGTTTCTGCAGCTTTGCAAGAATTCTTGTGGTGGACTGAGCTGAAGGGTGGGGCTTAGTCGAGGAGCCTCCAGTAACAACACTGGTCCCCTCTGAATGCCTCACCCAATAGAGATGGAGGAGGGGGGAAGCTGCTAACAGGGAAGTGTCTCACCTGACATGGTTCTCTCATTTCCAGCTGTGTTTGGATCCTGGGGCTGACAGCCCAAAATGGGTGAACTTCGAGTGGGAAAGAGCTGATCTTAGGGGCTGATGCTCATTTGCATGTAACTTATTGGCTCAGCTAGACAAAGGCACCTCCACCCCTTTCTGAGCTAGGCACCCACCATCTGCCCCAGCCCTACGGGGAGCTGTTTCCCAGGTATCACTAGGACCAGGGGGCAGGCGCCAGCCACAAGGCCAGGAGCTGGGCTTGGATGGAGCCAACCAGATCCCATCCCTTATCTAGCCCAGGTCAATGCCCCATTACCTTTGCTCACTTCCTGTCCCCGGCCCCACAGTCAGGAGGTGGGGGGAGCTGTGGCCGTTCAGGGGATGGGCACAGAGGGGACAGAGACCTTCTCTACCCCACTCCCACAGCAGCCAGATCTGACAGGAGTGTGACGGGGTCTGGGCAGTGAGGATGGCCCCTCGGGGAGACACGCAGAGCAATCCCTAGACATGCTAGTCAGTGGGGCCCGGGCAGTAGGGATGCTGAGTGAAGGAACATCAAGACAGATCTGTCTGTGGGTCCTGTTTGACTGCCTGCCTCACTAGCATAAATTACATGAATAGCAGGAACTGCACCATAAACACAACAAGGTGAAATCTCACCTTTTTCCTCCCACCTCCCCCTAGAGACCCTGCAAACTCATATGAAGAATCAGAAGGGTAAGTGTCTGGACCCACAACCTTACCTGAGTAGGGTCATCTCAGACAGAGCAGGGCGAAATCTCACCTGTATTAACTGAGGCCTGGTCTACACTACCGGGGGGGGTGGGAGGGGCGAACAAAGGTACGCGACTTCAGCTACGCGAATACCGTAGCTGAAGTCGAAGTACCTTAGTTCGGGCTACTCACCCGTCCAGACGCCGCGGGACCGAACTCCGCGGCTCCCAGGTCGACTCCGCCACCGCCGTTTGCAGTGGTGGAGTTCCGGAGTCGACCACAGCGCTTCCGGAGTTCGAACTATCGCGTCTAGATCAGACGCGATAGTTCGAACTCCGAGAAGTCGAACTCTCCGCATCGACCCGCGCGGTGAGTATAGACCTGCCCTAAGTACTGGAACAATTTACCAAGGGTTGTTTGGGGTGGATTTTCCATAATTGGTAGTTTATAAATCAAGATTGGATGTTTTTTCTGTAAGAGCGGCCGTCAGAATTATTTTGGGGACGTTCTCTGGCCTGTGTTATGCAGGAGGTCAGAGCAGATGATCACAATGGTCCCTTCTGGCCGTAGAACTTAAATATCACCTCTGCCCTTTTATCCCTCTAGGGATTCTGCTAACTGAAATGGAGCGTGAGAATGGTGAGTGTCTGGGCCACTTAGATTAGCTGGGGCGAGGGGGGGGGGGCGGAGAGTCACCATCATAAATACGGCAGGGTGAAATCTCACATATCCCCCTTTCCTCCCCCTAGAGAGACTGCAATCTGAACTGGCGAAACAGAAAGGTCAGTGTCTGTGATCCACAAAACCCCACTTGGCTGACGCCTAATCCTGTAGGCATCTAAACTCACTCAGGGCATAAACCCGAGCTCTAAAAGTTCTCCTGTTGTCTAAGTTTCTGTCTCTGGGCATGCATGCTGCTGTCTCAGTCTAGGCATCTGAGCACCTACCTCCCACCTGAATCTCAGCATGATCCACAAACCAGGGGAAGATGGGTGGAGGAGTGTCTCTCTCACCTATGGGGCCTGATATGGTAGTGGTGGGAGTAGAGGAGGACCTTCCTTATAATCTTTAACCCAACAGTTAGGGGACCCACCAGGGTTGTGGGAGACTTTGGGTCAAGTCCCACCTCTGCCTGATGGGAAGGGATTTGGACAGGGATCTGCCACCTCTCGGATGAGTGCCTTAGCCACTAGGCAGTGGGATATTCTGACACGGGGCTCCCTCTATCCCTTTTGCTGAAGTTGTTAAACTTAATTAACTATTAAATGGGAATCACTATAATCCTCTCTCCCCCTGACCATTTTGTGTGGAGTTACACCTTTAGTACTGAGCAGCGGGAAGTCGACCTAAGTTACGGTACTTCAGTTACGTAAGTTATTGTAACTGAAGTTGACGTAACTTCAGTTAACTTACAGCGGTGTCTACACCAGGCTATGTCGACGGGAGATACTCTCCCCGCTGACTTACCTTCTGCATCTCACGGAGGTGGAGTATAGACGGGAAAGCACTCTGCCATTGATTTCGCAGGTCATCACCAGACCCACTAAATCAGCGCTTAGCTGGAAGTATAGACAAGCCTAAAGGCATGTGCCATACTGTCTTGCATGGAACAACGTAGGCACCTAAGCCACCTGACTGCAGGAGAGGGGTTCCCAGCTTTGGGTCACCAGCAGTGAGGGCTTCTCCCTCCAGCCCAAGGCACCAAACCCCTGAGAAAGGCAAATGCCCCCGTTATTGGCATCTCCCCTTGGCTGTCTTTGGCAGCTGCCTACCTTGTGTGCTGGCTTTTGTGGATCCCATTCGAATGGGCCATCTCTTGCCATTCAGTGTATAGGGAGCCTTGACACACCTTTGGGGTTACCCAAGGTGTCTGGGGTCAATGATGACCACCTGCTTACAGTGGGAGCCTTGTCTGTGCCCACCAGAGGAAACGCTCCCACAGCTTCTGGCAACACCGGCACTCCGCTCTGGGCTCCGCAAGCCCCACCCTCCCTCTCTCTCTCTCTCTGCAGACTAGCAACTTACACACCCCAATTTGATACACTGAATTGCCCAGTCCCTTGTCTTCTGGACACCTGCAATGCACCAGTCCACTGCCTCCGTGGAAGCAGGGCACCCCAGTTAACTGGCTTCACCTCAGTTCAACACTTGTTAACACAAGGCACTTAAAGTAAAACCAAACACGTTTATTTTACAGATCTTGAGATAAAGATTCAAATAAAAGCAAGCAAAAGGATTATAATATGGAGATATACCTCTCTCATAAAACTGGAAGGATGTTGAAAGGTCAGTGAGTTTATTCCCCTGCCTTCCCAGCAGGACCAAGTACTGTCCCTAACAGATTTTTTGCCCCAGATCCCTAAATGGCCCTCTTATGGATTGAACTCACAGTTGTGGATTTAGCAGGCCAATGTGCAAACCCCTGAGCTATCCTTCCCCCTCTTATGATTTTCAAACATAAGGTGACAGGTAAAAGCAAAATATAAAATGCACTCTTATACCCTGTACGTCTTAAAGTACTTTCCTGTCCAACAAGGTATGTTTCACTCAGTGGTCGATCCAAACAGCACTTATCCAATCCAAAGAGTCTGGATCCACCTTTCATGAGACACTCCTGCTAGCAGAGTCTCTCTTCCATAATGGGGAATATCTTGTGCGCTTTCTTCTCCTCTTATACAATCCTAAACTATTGTCTTTTCATACTCAGGGTGTTTCATTAACTTCAGCTCAACTCTGATGGTCCCCAGTCAGAGTCTTCTCTTGGGGTCCGTTTGTCTTTGTAAATGCTCATGCCCGCATCTGCCCCAGGGTGTAAACATAGGGATGGCCTGGGTCCAGGGATGTCAGCAGGGCTGGTGCAACCATTTAGGCAACCTAAGCGGTCGCCTAGGGCACCGGCATTTGGGGGGCGCCATTTTCTTCGGCAGCGGCCATGGTGGCCGGATCTTCGGCCCGTTGGTCGCCACCGGCATTTAGGCGGAAGGAGCTGGGGCAGGGGAGCGCAGGGAGGGCCGCCTGCAGCAAGTAAGGGGGGGGGGAAGCACACAAGGGAACTCTCCGCCCCAGCTAACCCCTGTCCCACCTCCTCCCCGAGCATGGCGTGGCCGCTTCACTTCTCCCGCCTCCCAGGCTTGTGGTGCCTAAGCTGATTGGCACCGCAGGCCTGGGAGGTGGGAGAAGTGAAGCGGCCATGGCATGCTCAGGGTGCTCGTGCACGGAGCAGGGGTGAGCTGGGGCGGGGGCAGTGCCTCAGGGCAGAGGGTGGGGAGCTGCCACAAGTGGGGCGCCTCAGGGCGGAGTGGGGGAGCTGCCGCAAGGGGGGCGCAAGGTGGAAGTTTCGCCAAGGGCGCAAAATATCCTTGCACCGGCCCTGGATGTCAGTGTCCTCACTGCTAAATGAGTGAGTTCTGAGACTCACCCAGCCTCAGGTGAGCTGTTTTACCTTCAGTAGTTTTGGGGAACATAATATTCTACATGTCTGTACAAGGGAAAAATAGTTTTGTAACATCTCACAATAACGATGAGAATCAGCTAGGTCTTTGCTTTTGTCAGAGACCACAAATGACCCTCTCTTTGATGAGCTTGTAATACGCTTGCTTGGGCATGTCTCTGTCACAAGCCAAGGCCCCTAACTCAGGCTCTGTGAATCTCATTGTTTTCCCTATGATTTTTCTGGACAACTAAAAGTTAGACTCTGTGATGCTCAGCATCACAATACCTAAGACCCCTTGTGGATCCAGCCCTATGGCCTCAGTATAATATAGACAAGGGGAACAGATAGAAAGCGAGTGTCTGTGCGTACAATGATCCGTAGGGAAAAAAATACTGCTGTAAGTTTGCCATCACTTAAGTCAACTAAGTCACTTTATGTCTCTCTTGTTATTTATTTCTAGAAAAACACCTTTCAGAGAAAGGTAACATTTCTTCATTACATTTTAAGGGGGAGGGATGGGGAGGAGATGGAAAAATCTCAAACTTTGCAATGAATTTCTTGGATCTTCCAGGCAGCTATTAAGGGATCTCACTATGAACTGAAATTGAGATTGGTTTGTTCTCTGTGCAAAGACGTTCTCCATCTTTGCCCCTTACTCAATATGTCCAGAGTGTAAATACTTTCAAAAGTGTGCAGTGCTTTAGGAGCCAAAGTCCCAATGACTTTCAGCAGAACTTGGATGCCTCAGTCACTTAGGTGGTTTTGAAAATTTTACTGACAGTGGCTGGGAGAAGGCTGGTGCTGGGAATGGCTTTATGAATTTCCAGCCTTTCAGACAATGAGGCTGAGATTTTAAAAGCTGTCTCAGAATTCTGGACGCCTGGCAAATTCCTGTTTGAAAAACACCTTTTTACTTGTTAAAACTTTATTTGCCATATATAACAATTTATAGGTAATTTTCAAAAAACCCTTAACTTCAAGCAAACAGTTTTTATTCAGGGATAGTTATCTGTCCCTTAAATGTATATTCACTAAATGTCCCAATTAAGCAAAGTACTTAAGAATCTGCTTAATTTCTTTGCTGAACTAAGCCCTAAAAACATGTGTTCTTAAGAATACAGAAGTGGCCAGTGCAAATCAGATCAGGGCCCACCTACCCTGGGATTCTGTCTCTGACCTGCACTGCCAGCTGCTTCAAATGACGTGAGAAACCCCTAGTGGCAAGTGATGGGGGACCTGTAACCCCCTGCCCACCTGTCACAGGAAGGAGGGGGGGGCGGGATATAGAGCTATCTCATGGAGCCAGGAAGCCCTGATCTCTGGTCCAGATTTCTCTGTACAGTATCTGATGTGTGTAAAATATTACATGTAACAACAGGGACAAGAGAAGTTGGGTCACTTTCCCCACAAGCAGCCAGCCCCTGTGCTGTGCTCTGCTTAGCATCTTAAGGGAAAAAAAAACCTCTCAAAAACAGTCATAACACCAGTGAGGGGGATATTACTTGTATCTTGACTATTGGACATTAACTTTTGTGACTCAGGATTAATTCACATTGTCTTACTTTCCAGTGGAACATGAGGCAATGGCAGGTAAGTGCGGTTTTACTTGGTTTCATCAAGCTTAATCTTGGAAAGTGAACACTGAAAATGCTGTGTATAAATTAAACTGATGTGTGGTACTTGTTACAGTGACACACAAGACAAGGGGAAATCCAGGCCTAGGACTGATAACATACAGTAGAGATTTTTAGATAGAAATAATAAACAGAAAATTTATGGCACTGAAATATGAATATTAAGTTTTATTTTTCACATTAACCCTTGGGAAAAAAACAAACTTCACTTTCTGTCTTCAGAGAGATCTTGTAATAGTAAGCAGAGGTAAATAGTGAGGTGGCAAAATTTGCAGAGGATACAAAACTACTCGAGAGTTAAGTACAAAGCTGACCGTGTTAAAAAGGGATCTCACAAAACTGAGACTGGGCAACAAAATGACAGATGAAATTCAATGTTGATAAATGTAAAGTGATGCACATTGGAAAACATAAACCCAACTATAGATAGCTCTGGTCATCCTATTTCAAAAAAAGATATATTAGAAATGGAAAAGGTTCAGAAAAGGGCAACAAATGAATAAAGGGTATGGAACAGCTTCTGTATGAGGAGAGATGAAAAAAAACATGGAATGTTCATCTTGGAAAACAGATAACTAAGTGGGGGGATGTGATAGAGACATATAAATGGTATAGAGAAAGTAAATGCTATTTATCTCTTCTCATAACACAAGAACTAGGGGTCACCCTGTGAAATGAAGAGGCAGCAGATTTAAAACAAACCAAAGGAAGTATTTCTTAACACAACACACAGTCAACCTGTGGAACCCCTTGCCAGAGGATGTTGTGAAGGCCAAGACATTAACACGGTTCAAAAAAGAACTAGAGAATTTCATGGAGGACAGGTCCACCGATGGCTATTAGCCAGGCTGGGCAGGGAAGGTGTCTCTAGCCTCTGTTTGCCAGAAGCTGGGAATGGGCGACAGGGGATGGGTCACTTGGTGATTCTCTGTTCTGTTCATTCCCTCTGGGGCACCTGGCTTTGACCGCTATGGGAAGACAGGACACTGGGCTAGGTGGACCTTTGGCTGACCCAAGACGGCCGATCTTAACAATAATTATCTCTGACAAAAAAGGCCCAAGCCTCCAAGCTCGCCACAGCCACACTCCTGCACCCATTGCCTTGCTTGGGGCAGGACTGGGCCCCTGACCCCTGCTGGCTTCCACAGAGCACTTGTAGGAGAAGGAACATGTGCCTAATCCTGCGCAGAGCTGAGCACCCTCTGCTCTCACTGAGGCCAGGAGCAGGCTCAGCATGCCTGGGATCATCCCTGCATGACCAGATGATGGAAACACAAGAGAAGAGGTCTTTGAACTGGAGGCCAGAATCTCTCCTGTGCCAAGATCTGCTTGGAGTATTGTGCTGGGGAGGGGGGCAGTAGGGAGTTGGTTATGGCTCCTGAAGTCTCAAGATGCCCCAGCATCAATCACTGCAGCCCCTGTTTACTCCAGCTGTCTGTGGTCCCCAAGCATTGGCTGTGTGATCCAGTTCTGCCCCTCTGTCTAAACCCTATGACTCCTGACATGCCCCTACACCACGCTGGCATGGTGGGGGCAGTTGGCACAGGGGTGGGCTATGCTGCTTTTCCCCAGCTGAGCAGTCCCTATGCTGGAGGAATTCTCTGATGTCCTGTTAGGGCCCATTCAGCCAGTCTGCACCATCCTTGCATGAAATGACCAGAGCAGGGGAGGGAACCTGGCCCCTTTTTCACTAAAGACCCAATTCTGCCACCTTGACTCACATGAGTGATCCTCACAGGTGCAGTCCCATTGATTTCTAGGATGGAGGTTATGCAAGATTGAATGCAATAAAGCAGAAGCTGTAATTAATAATTAGAGGCCCAATCCTGATGTCCTTACTCAGGCAGAATTCACATGGAAGCCAATGTAATTTGGGTTTAGAATGGGGTAGTTTTATCACTGATCATCTCTACTAATCGTTAATTGTTGTTTTATTCCTTTTTCTCCCTTTTCATTCCCATGGACCCCTCCGGCAGAACAAAGTAAGCTCTGGTTTTAGTTTGTGTAGCTTAATTTTTTTAGCAATTTTTAAGATAAGATAATTGGAGATATACTAATCTCCTAGAACTGGAAGGGACCTTGAAAAGGTCATTAAGTCCAGCCCCCTGCCTTCACTAGCAGGACCAATTTTTGCCCCAGATCCCTAAGTGGCCCCCTCAAGGATTGAACTCTCAACCCTGGGTTTAGCAGGCCAATGCTCAAACCACTGAGCTATCCCTCCCCCAATTTTTGTCTTGAGTCTGTAATTTTTGTGTAAACTCCCATTTCTGTTTCAGCACGTGACATAACCCAAAGATTCACAGGTAAGCAAAGCTGATACTAAGTGATGCTCAGCCCTGTTTCCCAAGGGGTATTGTCTCCTGGTCTGGTCACCTTATAGGGATAAAATGTCAAAGTCAGTGTGAAAGTGCGAGGAGCTTGACTATTGAGCTACACCCTCCAGGTGTCGACGGCAAGTGGCGTCATCGAGAGGCATCCCCGCCGAAATGCCGCTGAAATTCGGTGACATTTCGGCGGGTGCTCTCCCGGGGGCCAGGACGCGGGCGCAATAACCTGTGTGAATAGCTGTAATGATTCCTTGCGGTACTGCACAGGGAGAGTAACCATTTCTGCCCTATCTCTACTAGAAATAACTCCTAGGATTGCATGAGGATTTTTCATGGCCAGATCACATTGGTAGCTCATAGACATCCTGTGATCAACCAATATACCCAGGTCTTTCTGCTCTTCTGTCACTTTCAACTTAAACTTCCTCACCTTATACCAAAAGTTAGTGTTGTTAGTCCCGAAGTGCATGACCCTGCACTTTGCACTGTTAAATTTCATCCCATTTCTATTACTCCTGTTTTCAGGGTTGTTCAGATCTTGTATGATATTCCAGTCCTCCATATTGGCAATACCTCCTGACATTGTGTCATCTGAAAATTGTATTGGCACAAAAAGTGGGAGTGTGCTAAGGTCTTTAATGAAAATGTTAAATAAGATTGGTCCCAAGACTGATCTTTGAGGAACTACACTAGTAACTCCCTCCAGCCTGACAATTCACCTGTCAGTATGACCTGTTGTCATCTCCCATTTAAATAGTTCCTTAACCACCTTTCAGTTGTCATATTTGTCTCCAGCTTCTCCAATTTAATTAACAATTTCCCATGTAGAAATGTATCAAATGCCTTACTGAAGCCCAGGTAGGTTAGATCTACTACATCTCCTTTGTCTAAAAAATCAGTTACCTTCTCAGAGAAGGAGATCAGGTTGCTCTGGCACGAGCTATCTTTTGTAAACCCATGTTGTATTTTATCCCAATTACCATTTACTTCTATGTCCTTAACTACTTTCTCCATCAACATTTGTTCCAAGACCTTGCATACAATTGAGGTCAAACTGGATCAGTTTTTTCCCCTTTCTTAAAAATAGAAACGATATTAGCAATTCTCCAATCATAGGGTACAACCCTGGAGTTTACAGATTCATTAAAAACCTTGCTATTATGCTTGTGATTTCACGTGCCAGTTCCTTTAATATTCTTGGATGGAGATTATCTGGCCCCCAATTTGATCTCATTGAGCTGTTTGAGTTTGACTTTCACCTTGGATGTGGTCATTTCTATTTCCATATCCTCATTCCCATTAGCCACCCTGCCACTACCCCTAAGCTCCTCGTTACCCTTATAAAAAACTGAAGGAAAGTATTCATTTAGGTGTTGGGCCATGCCTAGATTATCTTTAATCTCCACCCCATCTTCAGTGTTTAATGGTCCCACTTCTTCTTTTCTTGTTTTCTTCTTATTTATGTGGCTATAAAACCTTTTACTTATTGGTTTTAATTCCCTTCATAAGGTCCAGCGCTGCTTGGCTTTTAGCAATACTCACTTTTTCCCTACACTTTCTGACCTCCAAGAGGGAGTTTTCCTTGCTGATCAATCCCATCTTCCATTCCTTGTAGGCTTTCCGCTTTCTCTTAATGCCTGTTTCATATGCTTACTCATCCAGTTTGGTCTGCAACCCTTCCCTAAAAATGTGTTTCCCCTTGCGTGGGACGCAAGCTTCTGATTGCTTCTGCAACTTTGGCTTAAAGTAATTCCAAGCTTCCTCCATATTCAGATCCTTGAGTTCTTTAGTCCAGTCCACTTCTCTAACTAATTCCCTCTTTTTTTTTTAAAAATCAAGGATCCTGGTTGCAGCCATATTTTTGTTTATCATTCCATTTAGTTTAAACTGAGTTAGCTCATGATCGCTCAGATCAAGGCTCTCCTCTCCAACCAGTTCTTCTATGAGATCCTCACCACTCACCAATACTAAATCTAAAATAGCATCACCTCTTGTTGATTCGGTGGCTATATGGTGAAGAAATCTTTCAACCTTCTCTGCAACCTCTGCCTTGGTTATACTGCAGGGTGGCCTGAGCATACCCCCAGTCGAAGATCTCCCCCCAGAAATGTGTGTCCTGCACTGCCCAGCCCTCTCCTGGACAGTACAAAATATTTTAAGATGTTATTCTTTTAAGGGAATAATATGCCATGTTATTATCTCACATAATTATTCATATATTTCTATTTCAACACACTGGTTTAGATAAAACAGTAAAACAAATGTATTAACTGCAAAGAGAAAGATTTTAAGTGAGTATAGGTGATGAGGCATAACAGTCAGAAATGGTTACAAGAAAAATAAAGTTAAGATGTTTACTGAAGTTTAACTTAACAAACTATATTAAATTCAAGCAGATTCTTATCACATGCTCCGCAGGTTACTGACCAAACTTTCAGGTCAGGTCCCCTTCCCCAGAGTCCAATGAGGGCTTCCTTTTTCTCTTCAGGTGCAGTGAATCTGACGTGCAGGGACAGAGAAAACAGGGGGCCTTGGGGTGGTTTCCCTCCTTTTTATAGTTTCAGTTCTTCCCCCATAACACACACACCTTGAAAAAACATTTCCAGCTGAGACACAGAATCTATGTAGGAGGATATTTCCTGCTAGTATTTTTGTTCATTTGTTTTCCCTTTCTGCTTGATTAATGCAAATTAAGCAGAGCACACACTCCTTTGTTTAGGCCAGACCTGTTTGCCAATTTCTGTTTGGCCTCAGCTGTGGGGCTTGGAACTTGGGTTAATAACACTGTACAGGGGAATCTTCAAACATCACATACAAATGTGTCACACATATTTTCCCAGGGAAGTACTGATCAGCAAATGATGAGTTTTCAAACGATACCTTTCAAGGCATACTTTGTACAAAGATTATTACAATAGTGCATAGAGTGTGAGTACAGGGGTGTGTTCTACCACAGTATGTCTCTCCCGAACACCCTCTATGGTGATAATCAATATAAAGAAATTGGTTATTCTCTCACCATTGTCCTCACCCTCCTGAATTTCTCCGCTCCCTTTATCCCTGCTGATCCAGGGGACCCACTGATTCTCTCACAGGCTTCCTGATTCTGATAGGCTGAAATAAATCCCTGGTATTTGTTTTATATCTCTGGCCATTTACTCTTCTAGTTAAACTTTGGCCTATTCAGTCCCATCATACTCTTCACCCGATGCACTTTTCTCCTTTTACTGACTTCACAGGGTTAAAATTTTAATATTTTCCATTTGGTGAAGGATCCCTCTTTGGCTCTCACAACCTCTTGCACCTGGCCAGGTGGCAGGATGGGGTTACTGTGTTTCTCCCCTTGCTGATTCCTTTGTTGCCCAGGAGCTGCCAGGCTCTGGTTGCTGATGTAGCCTCCTGGCTGAGTCTAAGGATTTTAACTTCTCTGCTTTAAAGTCTTTTTGACTCGCTTTCCTTCTGCAACATGATGTGATCCTGACTCGTTTCTCTGTGTTTTGTTTTTAGCCAAACTCCAGGCTGAGATCGGTAAGTTCCATTCCCCCCATTATCACCCTTGTGTGACATTGTTTCGTGTTCACGGGCGTTCTCACCCCTCTGTCTGTGTTTAGTTACAGGGTGGAGAAGCGCACAGCTCTACGCAGGTACTGTACAAGTCGCTGATATTTTATCCATGGGGAGATCCACCTCCCCGTGGGAGCTCCTGGCTCCTTTCCCTACACAGAGCATTTTCCTATGACATTCGATAGGCTACGAACAGCTGTCTGGGTGTATTTTCACCCAGCATGCTGCCTGACCATATGTATGTACTGGTGAAGGCTGGGAGAGTCTGGGCAGCTCCAGCAGGGATTAGAGACCCCAAGGGACATGCACACACATTGCAGCACCACTGGCCATGGCTCCATGTACTCTGGGGTATCCTGCCGCACACAGCTTCGAGGGAGGGGGGCACTCAGGTCAGTTACACAAACAGTGTTGGGGTCCTGTTGTGGTTGCCCCCTCTGAGGTGTAAAAAATGGGACATCTGCCTGCTCCACATACACCCCCTGTCTCCTCAGCCCAGGCACTATGTCCCATCCCACCCTGGGAGAGGAGACCAGCCCTCTCAGGCTTCTGTTCCTGTCACTGCCCTGGGCACCAGCCTCACAAAGCAGGGCCTGGCACCAGATCCACCCCGTTACCATCCGGCAGTTAAACGTCACGGTTGGTACTTCCACCGTGGTGACTGGGCCCTACCAGCTCTGAGCTCCTCATCTCCCGCTTGCTGGTCCCAAGACACTCTGAAGCTAGCGCTCCCTTTGAGCAGTCACTGCCACCCCACAGCTTCCCCCACTACAGCCACTGACAAACCCAGGACTTTTAACATCCTGCACAGACTCAGATTTCGCAGGACAGCGACCTGAACAATGGGCTGATCCTGTGAAAACCTGGACAGGTGGCAACCCTAGCTCCTGTCCATACAAGCCAGTAACACCCAGCTGAGCCGGTTACAGGCCCTGGCAGGGACGCTGAGCTACCAGCTGCTGTGATCACTAAGATTGTTAACTCCATCGTGTGCCACACACCGTGCTTAGAACCGCCAGGGCCCTGGACCCAGCACCAGAACAGCTGTAACCTAGACTCATAGCAATGCAGGGTTGGAAGGGACTTTGTGAGGTCACCTAATCCAGCTCCCTGCACTGGGGCAGGGCCTAGACCATCCCTGACAGGGGTTTGTCCAACCTGTTCTTACAAACCGCCAGTGCCAGGGATCCCACAGGCTCCCTTGGAGCCGGTCCAGAGCTTCACCGCCCTGAGAGTGAGAAAATGTTTCCTAATCTCCAGCCTCAGTCTCCCTTGCTGAAGATTCAGAGGGGCAGCCGTGTCAGTCTGTATCCACAAAAACAACGAGGAGTTCAATGGCACCTTAAAGACCAACCGATTTATTAGGGCATAAGCTTTTGTGGGGGAAAAATCCACTTCTTCGTACTCCGTGCAGCTGAAGAAATGGGATTTTTTACCCACGGAAGTTGATGCCATAATAAATCTGTTGGTCTTTAAGGTGCCACCGAACTCCTTGTTGTTTTTCCTGAAGATTGTGCCCATTGGTCCTTGGACAGGCCCTCGCCCTGCCCGCTGGGGGCGCTCAGGGTGTTGCCAAGTGTGAGTATTGCTGTTACCGCATTGCGGGGGGAAGCTGGATGGGCTGGTTTGGCAGGGGGCAGTGATGGGAGCTTTCACTTCCCTGTCATCAATCTCAGCCCAGCCCGAGGCCAGTTCTTAGTGGACAGGAGCTCACATCATAACTCACATTAATGGCAACCACAGGGAGATCAAGACCTGCATGGGCCGCCGGGAGAGAGGTTCCAGCAGGGGTCAGGGCTGAGCCATGTCAGCAGCACCGTGCGGGGCTCACACAGCCGCTGGGATGTCCTCGTACCCCACTCAGTGCATGGAGCTCCAGCTGCCAGGGTGTAAGTGCCACTTCTCGAGGCTACATGTGGGGGGGCCCCTGCCCAGATTGGCCTGCTGCAGGGAGAAGGGGGAGTTCCCTTCTCCCACTGTGCCTGGCCCCAGCCCTGGCAGTGGGGAGCAGGAGGATGGATGTGGGACCAGGTGCTGAGTGAGCCAGAGTCCCCTCAGCTCAGCCCCCATCCCCCGCAGGTGGGCCCAGGCAGGGAGCAGGAGCTGTCACCCCAGCCAGGCTGGCTCAGCTGCACAGAGGCAGCGACCAGGAGCAGCTGGCTTCGGCCACATCAGAAAGGCTCTGTCCCACTCCCCGCCCAGGCCCTGGGGCACAGGTGCAGTGGGAAAAGGACAGAGCTCTCCCCCTGCTCCCACAGGTAACATGGGGCAGGAGGAGCGGGGCAGCCCCGGGCCGGGCACAGGGGAGAAGACACATGGGGTGGTCACATGTCCTCCCCTTTAGATTGTGCCCCCCTAGTCTGGCCAGCCTCTGGCCCCGGCAGTGACTCTGTGACTCTCTCCCCAGTGGATGTGACTCTGGATCCCAGCACAGCAAATCCCTACCTCGTCCTGGCTGAGGATCGGAAACGTGTGACACACCGAGACGAGCGCCAGGATCTGCCTGACAATCCGGAGAGATTTGATACTATGGCGGTTGTCCTGGGCGCTGAGGGATTCACGGGCAGGAGACGTTACTGGGAGGTGGAGGTTGGAGAAAAGAATCTCTGGACTCTGGGGGTCTGTAGGGAAGATGGGCGCAGGAAGGGGCATATTCTATTTCTACTGAAGAATGGATACTGGACAATATGGCAGCATGCTGGGCAATGCGAGGCCAATGCCTCCCCCCCGACCTTGCTGTCCGTGAGCGTCAGGCCCAGACGAGTGGGGATTTTCCTGGACTATGAGGCGGGCGAGGTCTCCTTTTACAATGTGACTGACAAGTCCCATCTCTTCACTTTCACTGACACCTTCTCTGGGGTTCTCTGCCCTTATTTCAACCCTGAAAACAATAAAGGGGGCACAAATATGTGTCCCCTGATAATCTGCCCAGTCCCAGCTCAGGCTGGAGAGAGTCTCTGTCCCGGACAGTGAAACCCGCAGCAGAGACTGTCCCCTCCCAGCACTGACCAGCCCCCAGGCGTTTCTCCTGCCATCCCTCCCCTCTCAGTTCCCAGCATCAGGAATATTGGCAACCAAGCAGCCCTAGATGGGGGAGCTGGCTGCAGGGGCAGAGGGGTGTGTGGGTGCTGTGCCCAAGAGTGGGGAGGAGGCTGCAGCAGCAGGGAGGGAAAAGCCCAGTTTACAAGATGTACAGGGTGGGGGAGATGAGAGAGGTCTATAAAATCATGACTGGTGTAGAGAAAGTAGATACAGAAGTGGTGTTTACTACTTCTTCTAACACAAGAACTAGGGGTCACCAAATCAAATGAAGAGGCAGCAGGTTTAAAACAAACCAAAGGCAGTATTTCTTCATACAACGCACAGTCAATTTGTGGAACTCCTCGCCAGAGGATGTTGTGAAGGCCAAGATTATAAAAGGGTTAAAAAAGAACTAGATAAGTGCATGGAGGACAGGTCCCTTAGGGGCTATTTGCCAGGCTGGGCAGGGATGGTGTCCCTAGCCTCTATTTGCCAGAAGCTGGGAATGGGTGACAGGGGATGGATCAGTTGATGGTTACCTGTTCTGTTCATTCCCTCTGGGGCACCGGGCATTGGCCACTGTTGGAAGACAGGTTTCAGAGTAGCAGCCGTGTTAGTCTGTATCCGCAAAAAGAACAGGAGGACTTGTGGCACCTTGGAGACTAACAAATTTATTGTAGCATAAGCTTTCCTGGGCTACAGCCCACTTCATCGGCAGACAGGATACTGGGCTAGATGGACCTTTGGTCTGACCTAGCCTGGCCACTCTTACGTTTACTTTTCAAAAAACAAAGAAAAAAGAATGAGAAATGGTATTTTTGTCTTAGGTAGTCCCTACAGTTTATGGTGTCTTAGAGCCTGATTCAAAGTGGTCCAGTTCCAGGGGGTTGTTCTGGGGGAGGGATGTGGCTCTGGTCTGATTTGGAGGGTTGGCCTGGTCTTTTGGGGGTACATCTGGTCCTGATCCCAGTCTGTGTGCCTCTCGGCCTTGGGGGGAGGACAAGCAAGTCTAGTATGACTAATTATACTGTCAGTAAACTGTATTAAAATTTTGATGTTTTTTTATTTTTAAAATATTTTAAATAGTTTTAAATTCACCCCCAATTTCATATCAAAATGTAATACAAGCCCTGGTGGTTCCTATGAGAAATGTGGATGGTGAGATAGTGGGAATGGGCCTTTTTCGTGGGAGCAGCACATGGCTAGTATTTTGGGTGCTCTGGCTTTTGTTAGCTGTGTTTTATTTTCTCTGTTTTCTTTTATAATTTATTTTATATCCACTTGTGTGCGTATCTTTTTTTCCCCTCGGGCTACCACTGCTGGTACCCTAGTGGCAGCCACCTCCATCTGCAACTTAACCTTCAAATATTGTTAATAAAACCTGTGTGCCTGTGTGCTGTGTCAAACACAAGTCCTGTGTCGATCTCCTGTCTTTTACAATTATGCCCCATGGGGGCCCACACATATGTTTGGTGCCAGGCCCCCAGAAGTTTCATCCAGCACTGGACACCTGTATGGTAGCAAAATGCAGCGACTTCTAGCACTCCAGCCTGGAACCAAGTAAATAATATAGGGGCAGGCACACAGCTCTGCTTACCCCGTGGGCTACAGGAAAGGGATCAGATGAGATGGCACCCACTGATACATGGGCCTGCATGGTGTCATGGAAGCAGCATATAAGGTTGAGTAGTTTGTAGCTGTTTGGCCTGAGGTTGGTATTCACGTTCATCAGCTCTTCCAGACAGGGGGAACTGAACCCGGGTCTCCCACAGCCCAGGGGAGTGCATGAACCGTGGAGCTAAACGTTATAAAGCAGCTGATGTGACCAAACCCACCTCTTCCTTCTCCCCCTATCGCCAGTTTGTGTGGTGTGAGGCAGCTGCCTACCTCCAGTCCAACAAGAAATGCCTTAGGCACCTGTCACCTGACGGCAGGGGCTGGGTTCCCATTTGTGGAGTGCTAAGCAGAGACAGACACCCCTCTGCAACCCAGATTTAGACATCTATCTGGGGTCGGGGGGCAGGGCTTAGGACAATGTGCTTCTCCCAGCCCCTCACTCCCGACCTGCAGCCCCCTGCCAGTCCAGCCCTGCCCCACCAGCTCTGCGGTGACATTTTTTTCCCAATGTCTTTGATTTCTTTTCTAGATTTTTTTTAGTCTCTTTCTGTTATTTTTTTTCTGTTCGTTTCTTGCTATTTGACTGTCCTTTGTTACTGTTACTATTCAATGTCTGGGTGGTTTTCTGTTCATTGTTTACCTCTTTCAAGTTTTCAAATGGAATTCTCCCCCCCCCCCCCAGCTCCAGTCCCATCTGCTGGAAATGTTGACTGTTCTGCAGCACCGAGCAATGAAATTTTACTTCTGACTATATTTAAATGACGTTGAATATTCCTCATGCGGTGCTAGTACCTCCCCCTTGCCAGCCTCTCCCATTGACTAGCTCACATGGAGACAGGGCAGGGCGTGCGGGTACTGGGGGTACAGACCACCCGGTATGGTAAGTGCTCCCTCCTCCTCCTCCCTCCCCCACCAGGGTAGCAGCAGCCGCCTGGGGCTCCCCTGCTTCCACAGCCCTGGCCATGTACACAGCTGCCGGAGCCCTGGGGAAGCGGCTGGGCTCCAGTGGCTATTTAAAGGGCTGGGGCGATAGAAGCAATGGGAGCCACGGACTTTTTAAGTAGTCCACAGATCCCCACAGCCCTACCCCAGGGCTCCAGCAGTGTGGCTGTGATGGCAATTTAAAGGGCCCCCAGGCCCTTTAAATTGTCCCCTGGAGAAGCCGGGCCACCCCGGTACAGTGCACTGACTCTTGCCAATACACCGAACCGGGGCTTGGGCACGGGACCCTCTTAGGGGCAGGGCCCAATTCAGGGGAATTGGTTGAATTGGCCTAAAGCCAGCCCTGCCAGTATATCCAGGACATTACTAGCACACTTTTCTCCCACCAATACCCAGTAGTTGCACTGTCATCTCCCATAGCTACTTACGCTGCAGCTTTATTGTTAAAACTAAATTGGGAAGAAAGACGCCTGATTCAGAACTTGTTTAATGGTTACTTTATTGCTAAAGGGTGTAGTGGGGTGTAGACTTGGAGAGAGGAAGGTTTCTATGATGTAGGCAAGATCAAGTATTTTATCCAAAACCAGAATACGAATGGTGCTGGTCTTCTTGGTATCTGACCTTGAGCTATTGTCAAAAGTTTGAGGGTGACTCTTCTCCTTCCTCATATTTTGGTTAGGATTCCATTGATAAAGGGATTGGCCTCAAATACCTGGTTGTAGGACTCTTCCATGGTGTAGTTTTCATCTTGGGTTGCCCGGTCCTAATTATAGTAAAGCATGTACTTTAGTCTTTGTAATTATCTGTTATAACTCCGTAGCTTTTTATGAAGGCAGGAGTAAAATAAAAGTAGCTGCAATAGTTTCATACTTAACTAACACTGAAAATGTACATAATTTAAATCAGACTCCTAATCTTAATTTTTGTTTAATAAATAAATCCATAAGAAAACTATGTTGGGAAACTGCTATTGGGAAGTGCACTTCTCCTATATAGGTCATAAGGATCCTATCTGTCTGAAACTGGCTGCTCTTTCTTTCTTTGATCTGCAGAATGACTGATGCTTTTCAGACATCAGTTGTGGGTACAGTTTTCTCTCTTGGCACCAGCTACTGTTCTCCCTTCTTGTTGTATTGATAGTGGGTGGGTGTGTCTCACCTTTCTTTAAAATCACATATGCTAGGGACAGTCTTGTCCTCTTCTCCTCTCCTGATGTCAGTGTAGATGCAGGCAGTGCAAAGTGTACTACAGTCATATAGTATCTCAAATGCAAAGCTGCATTTCAATGATCTGAGGTTTGAAGAACAATGTGGAACTAGCTGTTTTACGGGATGTCTCAATTTCATTCCTGTAGTAACATAACTGGTGATAGGAAAGCAGGGAGAGAGAGAGGTGTGTGCTCTGCAAGGCTGCTGACCACGGGTCCAATGGGTGTGGGTGGGCTGGGTAGGATCTCGGGAGTCACGTCTCAGGGATCTGCCCACTCCCCAGCACTGCTCCAGCTCTGAGCTGTCTCCACTGCCCGGGACCTGTGTGGCCCCACCTGCCTCCCCGGGGGAAGAGCCACCTGGGACTGGTGCAGAGGCTGGGCCAGTCTCAGCCAGTCACAGAGGACAGTCGGGGAGGGGGGAGGCTGAGCTGGGTCCTGAGGGAGCCTGGTCCGGGTAGGCTCTGCTCCTGCTCCAGCCTGGCTGCTTCCACCACTCCCAAGGGGCTGGAGTTCTCCTGCCCCAGGACCAGCTCTGGCTGCGCTGCCAGCTCAGCCTGGCAGACACAGTCACCTCCCATCAGGGCCGGCTACTGTGGCTGGGAGTTAGGGTGTGGGAGAGTAGGTCTCTAGTGGGTCTGGGGGGGTGCTGGGCACTGGGGGGTGGGGAGATCTGTGTGTGTTGGGGGGCTGTCAGTGGGGGAGATCTGTGTGTGTGTGGGCGCTGGGAAGTGTGGGGGGTCTGTGCGGGGCACTGTGCAGTTGTGGTGGTGGGGGGCACTGGGCAGTGAGGGGATCTGTAGGGGGGGCTCTGGGTGGGAAGGTGTGGGGCCCTGTGCAGTTGTGGAAGGGCTGTGGGGGGTCTTCAGCTGGGGGGCACTAGGCAGTGAGAGGATCTGTGGGGGGTTCTGAGTGGGTGGGGGAGTGATCTGGGAGGGCACTGGGCAGGGGGTTTGTGGGGGTCTCTGGGTGGTGCGGCGCTGGGCATAGGGAGCCAGAGGGGTGCCGGGCAGGGGGTTTGTGGGGGTCTCTGGGTCGTGTGGCACTGGGCGTAGGGAGTCGGAGGGGTGCTGGGCAGGGGGTTAGTGGGGGTCTCTGGGTGGTGCGGCGCTGGGCGTAGGGAGTCGGAGGGGTGCTGGGCAGGGGGTTGGTGGGGGTCTCTGGGTGGTGCGGCGCTGGGCATAGGGAGTCGGAGGGGTGCTGGGCAGGGGGGTTTGTGGGGGTCTCTGGGTGGTGCGGTGCTGGGCGTAGGGAGTCGGAGGGGTGCCGGGCAGGGGGTTTGTGGGGGTCTCTGGGGGGTGCGGCGCTGGGCGAAGGGAGCCGGAGGGTGCTGGGCTGGGGATTGGTGGGGGTCTCTGGGTGGTGCGGCGCTGGGAGTAGGGAGTGGCACAGACCGAGCGGCGCTGCGGGGTCGGGGCTCGGACAGGCGGGGGGGGGGGGTGCGGTGCCTGGAGCCCCGGGAACCCGCCCCCCCGGGCTGACACGCGGCAGAACCGAGACAGCCGGTGCCCCCCCCGCCCGACCTCCCCAGATCTGCGCGCGCAGCGGGGGGCTCGGCCCGAGGGGCCCCTGTTCCCCCCCCCCCCAAACGGGGGGTTTGTCCCCGCACAGGGTCTGGCAGCGGCTCCGCCCCCGATTCCCCCCCCAGCCCCTCCCCCGCCGCCCCCTGCAGCAGCTCGACCCCCCCCCCGGCCAGTGAATTTCTGCCCCGCGCAGCCCCTGGCAGCCCCTCCCCCCCGCTGCGATTTGCCCCCCCGGCGCTTTTCACCCCCCCGCGGAGCGGGCAGCGAAGCGCCGGTAGCGGTGAAGGCAGAGAGCGGGCAGCGGCGACAGCGGCGGTTACTGCGCATGCTCCTTGCGGCTGCGCATGCTCAATGCACCCAAAGTAGCGAATCCGGAGCGGGAGCTGTTCCTGTCGTTACACCTGAGCAGTCACGTGACTCATTCCCCCCCTCCCCTGCTGGGTACGTCACTTCCGGCCGCGGCGGCGGGAAGCTCCTGGCGCGCGGCAGAACCGGTAAGAGCCGAGCGGGGCCCGCGACCCCCGCCCTGAGCTGGGGCGGGTCCTGGGGTCCCGGTGCGGCCTCCGTAGCGGTGGGCGGGGGCCGGGAACCCCCCGTGGGGGGGAAGGTGAGTGTGTCTCCGCGTCTCGCCCCTGCCCCGGCTTGTGACCCCCACGTCATAACCGGCCCCCCCGCAGCCCAACCCCCAGCCCTGACCCCGCCCCCGGCAGGAGCGTGTCCGCCCCCCCGCGCTGCCCCTCCCTGAGCCTGGCCCCGCCCCTGGGCCCCAGGCAGGGGGGTGGGACACGCGGGGAAGCTGGTGGAGCAGCAGCAGCTCCCCCAGCCCGTGCAGTGCCCGGCTCAGCAGAGCGTGTCAGCTGGGTCCCAGCCGCTGCAGCCCGGGGGGGGGGAGTTGCAGGGCACAGGGAGGGGCTGGAGCAGTTGGGAGCGGGGGAGGCGCCGGGAGGGAGAACAAAGAACCGGGACCATCAGCCCCGGGCAGCTCCGGAGAGACCAGACGCTGCTGCCTCCATCGGGAGCTGAGCAGCTGCTGCTTCCCCAGCGGGGTCTGTGCGGGGGTGGGGAGCCCGGCATTAACCCCTCCGTGCCCGGCCGGGGGGGGGGCTTCTCCGGCTGCAGTGGCGCCAGCTCAGGTAGGGGTTATTGGGGGGTTGCTGGTGGGTTCCTGCTTGCGGGGGAGGGGCAGGAAATACTGAAGAGGTGGCAACTTCTGGGGAGTTAGGGCTGGAGGGGGCAGGGAATACCCTGGGTGAGGAAAGGGAGGGGGACAGAGTGTGACAAACCTGCTGGGACTTGTTAACGTGGGCCTAGATCCTCAGAACAAACACTTGGGTGTTGGGGGAGAAAATTCCCTAATTTGTGAAACGGGAAATAGAGAAACCAACCCCCTGGGCAGGGCTGGGAAAACTGACCAGACTTCCAGTGCTGAATCCAGGGGCTGGTGTGACATGGAAAGGGGGCACCCAGCAGGGAGGTGTAGGGAAGATGTCCCAGCCCCTCACATCCAGCTGCTGGCAATGGGGAGGGTGTTGGGTTCCCCACCATGGGGTTGTATCAGCCTCTGGCTCGTAGGTGTGTGATGGATCTGCTGGGAGAGACAAGGGGTCTCTCTCTGTTCTCTCACCGTGATGCCCCCTAGCTGCTCTCAGGACTGGGGGGCACAAATTTTCTAAACTGAACCAAAAGTTCCTGCAGTTGTCAAAAGAGGAGAAAAGCAAAATCTGTGATTTCACACTCACAGTGTCTGATAAGTGGACAGAAAGTGATCACAGTGACAGGGCCTGTGACTGGGGAATGCCGGGCAGTGCTTGGAGCCAGGACTCTGGCACGAGTTGATCAGAGAGAAGGATCATGGTTAGTAGAAGTTCCCCCAGATAGGGGCCCACCAGATATTCCCTGGGACGCAGCCCCCAGAGTCCCCAGCCAGGTACCCCAGATACCCCTCAAAGCCCCACCGGCCAGGGAATCCCCACCAGACCATGACTGTCAGGTTGGGAATCCCAAAGGGTTCCCCCCACCAAGAGCCCCCAGCAGCCAGGGACCCACCCACTGGGAACTCAGTTCCTCACTGCCTGCCTAGGACCCCCTCCCCACCACCACCAGCAGGATCTGCCCTGCCGTTTGTCTGGGACCCCCTCCTCCACCCAGCGGGACCCCCTGATGCTTTTCAGTGGGACCCCTCACTCTGCTTCCCTGGCATCCCCTGACCTAGAGCTGGGGACCCCCCCCCAATTCTGTTCATTGGGTATGGCAGCGATCCCAGGAGCCAGCTGGGGAAGCCCAGACAGAGCCCCTGGCACAGCATCAGGCTCCCTCTAACCCCCTGTCCCGCCTCCCCAAGAGACGCCCACCCCGGCTGTTCTGCAGCCAACAGGCCCCCAGCGATACTCACCTCCAGGACCCACAGCCTCAGGGCTGGGCACATCACAACCACCCCCTGAAACCCCAAATCTCCAGAACCCACCAACCTCACTAGGGTACCCCCTGCCCAGCCACCCAGAGGCCTCCCCCCACCACAATCCCCCTTCAGCTGCTATCTCCCCCCACAGCCCCACCCCCACCCAGCAACACTGTTACCTCACAGTGCCTGAGAAGTGGATAGAAAGTGACCATCGCCCCCTGCTGGCCAGTCACACAGGCAGAGGGAGCCCTGGGGGATGTCTCTTTAACAGGAGAATGGAAAACCTGGAGGGACAAAATAGGTAAGAAATGTCCATGGCCTGTCACTAGCAAATAATGGCCACCATGGATCCACCCCAGAGGTGGCTGCATCTTAGCACAGGGGGAATGAACCCCTCACAGAGGCCATTTGCCATGGGGTTTGGGATACTTCTCAACTCACACTGCACTCAGAGTGACCTCCTCATCCTGTGCCAGCTGGAGAAAATAAAAAGGTCCAGCCAACTCTCCTGTTACCAGCTGGGGACCACTGATCCTGAAACAGGGGGAGGCCTCGAGCTTTGATGTGTGTTAAAGATGTGGCTGATCTCTTTCTTCAGCAAACATTTTAACACAGATAAAGGGGGAAGAAATGGTTCTCAAAGGAGAGGGGAAAGATCAACACTCGGAAATTTAACCCCCTGCAAACTCCAGGATGGAGAATGATTCAGGGCAACAGGTTTCCCCCAAGAAAGGAGAAGTTGCTGGGATTGAGAAACACGGGGAACAGCCCCAAACATGAAAGGATTTTTAATTGACATTTGATAATTACATAGAAATGAAAGAAAGGGGGGAAATCTGAAAGATTTTGGCTCTATTTTTGCAAATAATAGAGAGGAAAGTGGAAAATCAAAGGGATTTTATATCTGATATGCAGTAAAATGTCAGTGTTTCACATCAGTATTTGTTAAATGAATAGAGAGGAAATGGGCAACATTTGAATACATTTTATATCTATGTTCAAGAAGCTGAGAAAAGGTGTAAATCTGTGATTTTCTTGGTATTTTTTAATTATAGAGAGGGGGAAAATCTCAGGGCATATTCAATTAGAAATAGACAATTAGAGAGAAGTGGAGCAAATGTTTAGGGTATTTTATATCAACCTTTGAGATTTGCAGAAAAAAGGTGTCACAAACTATGCAACTGAAGGTGGAAAATCAGACTCATGGAGAGACCAGGGGGAAATGGGGGAGACGGGAGAGCGGCTCATTGGAGGGGAAAGGGGCGAATCTCCCCGGATTTTACAGCCCGGGTGCGACACTGAGCGAGAAAAGGGGCAGAACTAGAGAGAATTTGTATCAGGGGTGAGAGGCAAGTGGCACAAACGAGGACAGGATCCAATTAACGCCCCCCCCCCCGTGTCCCACTGACCCTTCCCCCCCCCCTCCCAACCCAGCGGGGGGCGGATCCTGCTGCAGCTCCACTGGGGCCGAGACGGCTCCGAGGCTTCTCCTGGGGCAGAGTCACGTTCCCGCCCCCCCCCCCGGGGTCTCTCACTCCCCGGGGGCTCTGGGTGGGGCTGGGGCGGGCAGAGCCCAGAGCTGCCCGGGGGGTGGGGCCCAGCTGGAGAAACCCCCCGCCCGGCCGGCCCCCCCTGGGGAGCAGCAGCGGCTCAGCCCAGACCCGGCTCATGCGGAGGCGGCAGCAGCAGCTTTGTTCTCCCGGCCCCAGCGGGGCTCGCAGGGAGCATGCGCAGTAACAGCTGCTGGAACCCTCCTTTCCCCGGGGGAAAAGATGAGCGGTGGGGGGAGGGTCAGGCTGGCCCCAGGGACCTCCCTTTCCTGGGCTGGAGAGAGCGGAAGCGCCCCGGGGCAGGCTGGGAGATGTAGTTCCTGACTCTCCCTGGACCGGAAGTGACGTTGGGGGGAGAGACCAAGCCGAGCTGCAAAGGCGCGCGGGCCGCTGCGGCTCTTCCTGGCTTGCGCGGGGCCGTTGGAGCCTCTCCCGGCCGGAGAAGGGTTAGTGCCGTTGGAGCTCTGGGCATGCGCAGATCGCGGCGGGAGAGCCCTTCATTAACTCCCCCCGTGCCCGGCCCGGGCCCTGACCCGCTAGAGCCGCCCTGGGGCCGCCCCGGGCTCCGCCCGCCCCGCTGCAGAGCTGCAGCCTCCAGGTCCCGGAGCGAGCCCCGGGGGCGGGGCCGGGCGGTGACTCTGCCCCAGTGCCCGGGGGGGACCCAACATCTTGCAGCGCCGGGATCTGCTCCCTTGGGGCGGGGGGCAGCGCCCGTGGAGGGCTCGGAGCTGCTGCCCCCGCAGGAGCCCAGCGCCCCCCGGGCCCGGCCAGGCTCTGCCCTGGGGTCCCTGCGTGGGGCTGGCGGGGTGAGACCGGGCTGGGGCGGGCGGGAAATGTCTGTGCAGCCCGGACATGGCCGGGGGGGGCAGGTGACCCCCGAGGAGCGGGGAGAGAAAGGGGGGGGCTGAGATCCCCTCGGATTTACCGCTGCCCCCTCCTGTGGGGACCCCCCCTCCTCTCCCGTCCTGCCCCCTTTCTCCCTAGAGAGCCACGAGCAGCACCCAGGGTGACCCCCCTCCCCCCAACCCCATAGAAGTTCCCTGTTTCCCCCCCCCCGATTGTGCCCCATTTTCTCTCCCCTTCGCCAGTGGCCAGTTCAGATCTCAGGTTTGGGGGGTTTCCCACATTTCCACCTGCAGGGATTTGTCCTTGTGTTGGTGGGAAATGGTTCCCGCGAGTGATTTATGAGCTGGGCAGAGGGTGATGGGCAGAGGCTGGGGGAGCCTGAGACAGGGACATCTCTGGGCTGGGCTGGGGGGGCCACTCTCTGCTGGCAACGGGCCCTGGGAAGGGCCAGGGAGGGAGGAGCAAGTGTCCCCCCCCCCACTGCCCAGCCCCACGTTTCCCAGTCCCAGCTACTTCCCCTCCCCCACCCTGCCCAACCCAGCAGCTCCCCCCACTTGCTAGTCACATTCCCAGACCCCACTGCCAGCCCCTCCCCACTGATAGTGACTTTCTGACTCCAGCCCCCTCCTTTCCCCTGTGAAAAGACATCACCCAGGGATCCCTGGCGGCCATGTGAGTGTGAGGCAAGAAGAATCCATCCCATTCTGTTGTTGATTCAATATCCCTGTATAATCCCCTCCAATTTCCCATCTTTTCTCTTGAACTGTTAAATGGTGACACAAAATCTCCCCACGTGATGCTTGTCCCTTATATTGGCAAATATTTAGTTTGTGCCCCATTTTCTCCTCAGTTCTGAAATACTGATATCTAATGCTCAAAAATCTTCCCACTTTTCTCTCCAGGTGTGTGACTGAGATCAGGGCTCTTATCGTACTGAGTGTGGCCCTGTTCTGACAGCTGCTGCAGAGACCCCAGGTGAGATCAGACCCCACTGTTGTGCGAGGTAAAACTGAGACCTGGACCGAGATCACGGCCCCCCTTGTGCCAGGCAGCAAACGGCTGCGACCCAAACTGCTGCCTCCGTTGTGCTGGGCACTTCAGAGACCTCGACTGAGATCTGTGTCCCTGTTGGGCCTGACACTGCACTGACCCCGACCCAGATCACGCCCCACCACTGTACTGGGCACTGCACAGACCCTGACAGAGATCCTGCCCCCACATTTTACCAGTTGCTGCAGGGACCCCAAACAAAATCCGGGATCCTGTAATGCCGGGAGTTGCAGAGTCCCCAACTGAGGTCAGGCCCCTATTGTGCAGGGCTCTGCACAGACACCGAGATAAGGGTCCCCATTGTGACAGGTGCTGAACAGACACCAAGGGTATCTCTACCCTGCCACTAAAAACCCCCAGCTGGCCCATGCCAGGTGACTCAGGCTCACAGGGCTCAGGCGAGGGGGCTGTTTAATTGCAGTGTAGGTGTCTGGGCTCGGGCTGGGGCCAGGCTGTAGGACCCTGTGAGGTGGGAGGGTGCCAGACCTTGGGCTGCAGCCCCAGCTGGAACATGGACACCACAATTAAACAGCCCCACAGCCTGAGCCGTGTGAGCCCAAGTCAGCGGGCACGGGCCAGCCGCCGGTGTCGAACAAGTTTGCATGGAGAATTTGGGGCAAAACTGGGAACTGAACCCAGATTGTTTTAATTCTTGCCTCTCCCCTTAACCCCAAGCCCAGCGTGTGTGTGCGCAGCGTTGTTTTGGCCTGTGTTTGCCTTGCATTGGCTTCCAAGGGAGGCTGTGGAATTTCCTTCACTGGAGGGTTTTAAGACCAGGGTAGAGATACACCAGTCTGGGAATGTCTAGGGATAGTTGGTTCTGCCTCAGCACAGGGGGCTGGAGTAGACGACCTCTCAAGATCCCTTCCAGGCCTACACTGAAATAATTCTCTTTTGTGCTGTGTCCTGTTCTACGCTGAGCTGTTTTGCATGGGGCCATTTGGAACTGTGATCGCACCATGCTGTGTAGCAGTTTTATGGTGAATTGTTTTGCCTCAGCTTGTTTGGTGCCTGTGCTGTGTCGGTTTGAGCTATTTTCCATTGTCTGCTTTTGCCCTAGGATGTCGTCGTTTGCATCGTATTGCCTTCTTTTCCTTTGTATTGTCATTCTATGCTGTGGAGTGTAGGTTGTGGTTTTTTTTCCCCCTGAATTGCCTGACGTTATGTTGTGGTTGGTTTTATTCTGTATGTTGGGTTTTTATATGTATATATTTCATGGCATCCTAGACATGTAGGGCTAGATAGGGCCTGAAGATGTCATCAAGTCCAGCTCTCTCTGCCGAGACAGGTCAAGTATATGTAGATTATCTCTGGCAGAGCGTTGTCCTACCTGTCCTTAAAAACTTCCAGGGACAGAGACTCCCCAGCCCGCCTTGTAAGACTATTCCAGAGCTGACCTGCCTTAGCTCTGGGGACACCCACACAGACTGTAGTGGTGAGCAGCTCTGGAGAGAGAGGAGACCCCAGTGAGTGGCAGCTGGGTAAAGAGACTGAAGTTGGGAGGAGAAACATTGACATGTCCAAGGTCACCCAGGCTGTCCGTGACCGAGCTAGAAATAGGTTCTAGTGCCACCGTACTGCTGTTTCTGAAGGTCTCTGCCACACTGATGTTTTAGGCACTGGTGCAAACCCTTAGTGTAGACAGAGTTTACACTAGTGCACTCTGATTGGTACTGGTGCACCATGTCCCAGTTTGAAGGTTTGAGGTGGTGGGGGCGGGGGGAAGTGACCTCACAGAGGCCTGGGATTGGCTGAACAGTGCAGCTGGGAAGGGAGGGGCAGCAGTGAGTGCTGGAGGTATGAGCCAGGAGCGCAGCCCCACAGGGCTGGACACTGACTTCTCCTGACCCAGGGGACACCCCCCCAGTGAGGTGGTTTGCCCGTGGATGCACAGGCTGTCTTGGTAGGGCAGCTCAGCTGCAGTCCCTGCACACCTCTTCCTGCAGCCTAATACAGTGTGCTCGGGGGACCTTCCCAAGCTGCGGGTGACGGGGCTCTGGAGCTAACAGGGTCTGTTCTTGGCTCTGTCACAGACCTGTTCAGTGACCATGGGGAAGTCACAGCCCCTCTCTCTGTAACGCTGTCCCCAGTGACTCGAGAGCACGAGCACCAGCCTCGGGCAGACTGGTAAGAAGCAGGGAACAAACCCCAAATTGGGTGTGAGGTCTGTATGGAGATTTCACCAACCTAGAATACAGTGTAAACGCTTCAGGCTCTGTAACAGCATTAACATGGAATCACAGACAGTCCCCTTGGGTGATCCCATATATCTTTCTGAGCTCCCCTCCCCCCCCCCATACACACATGCTATAAAAACTGCACTGCCCACGTGGGCCACAATAGCTGGTTTTCTGCATATAAAAGCCAGGGCTGGCGTTAGGGGGCAGCAAGCAGGACAACTGCCTGCGGCCCCATGCCGCAGGGGCTCCCACAAAGCTACATTGCTTAGGCTTCGGTTTCAGCCCGGGTGGTGGGGCTCAGGGCCCTGGACTTCAGCCCCATGCGCTGGGACTCCAGCTTTCTGCCCTGGGCCTCAGTGAGTCTAATGCCGGCCTTGCTTGGCAGCCCCCTGAAAGCTGCTCCCGGCCCCCCAGGGGGCCCCAGACCCCTGGCTGAGAACCACTGCCTTACCCCACGAATCACAGCAATGTTCAGGTTACTGCCAGGCCCAAAGGACCAGTGACTTCCTTAGGTCAATTGAATCTTAGATCTTCCAACAGAGACAACACTTGTAGCCAGTCCTGTCATAACCTGTATTAAGACTTATTTAAAAGGAAAGGAGAGTTGTTGATGAAGTTAAAGCAGGTAATCCTATAGATGCAGACGAGTTACAGTCTTAAATTTCAAAGGTAATAGAAGCTTCTATAATAAGCAAGCTCTGCATATTTTTTAGGGCTAACCCCGGCTAATCAGCTGGGGATCTCGTGCTTATGCCTAGAAACTCCTCCCACCCCCCCCCCCTCCGAGTCCAAGCAGCATACAGATAATCAGTTCCTTCTGTATGGGGTTTTTATTCTCTTCCTGCCATGTGCTCTGAGCTGCAAAGTCAGCTACTGGGAAGTCAAGAGCACAACAACAGTCTTTTGTCATCTTTAACATCCCATAATAGTCTATCTGGTGTTGATGAACCTTTCCTGCCAGGCAGGGTGTAATGCATTCGGTTGTCAACCAGCACTTCACCTAGGTAAAGTCTCTCTCCTGTCTGGTGATTTACAGAGCCACAGAGGCTCCCAATGCAACTAGTCAGATATTAACCCAGGCAGCAACTCACAAGCATTCAATAAAGTGTAAACGCATTTTTATAATCCTAATACTAACACAGGTGAGTCAGACTGATTCCAGCGATGCGTTTGTCCCTGTTCCGTGAAGACATGGGGGCTTTTGCAAGAGCTAACACCTCATCTGCCAGTGTCACAGGCAGGCTGAGCAGGGATGGTGTGTTTAGCCTCTGTTTGCCAGAAGCTGGGAATGGGTGACGGGGGGGATCATTTGATTGTTACCTGTTCTGTTCATTCCCTCTGAAGCACCTGGCATTGGCCACTGAGCTAGATGGACCATTGCTCTGATGCAGTGGGCAGCTCTTATGTTCTTATGTTCACAGTCTGTATGAGGAGTATCTACTCATTGGGACTCACTGGGGAGCCACAGAAAGGAACAAGATGTGCTGAGGCAAGAAGGCCCAGTCTCAGAGCCCCCGGGGTCACGCTTGCCAAAGGCTAAAACTAGGCCCAGCCCATGAAAGGGGGCACTGCCAGGAGAGACTCTACAAAGGCTAAAGCATCAAACAACTTAGTTAACCTGAGAGAGCTGCCTTGGGGACAATGACAGGGAGAATCCCCCAGAGTGACTCCTTTGATTCTGCTCTTCTCTGGCCTTTGGTTCATAGAATCATAGAACTGGAAGGGGCTTTGGAAGGTCATCTAGGCCAGTCCCCTGCACTCAAGGCAGGACTCAGTATTATCTAGACCATCCCTGAGGTGTTTGTCCAGCCTCCTCCTAAAAATCCCCAATGATGGAGATTCCACAACTTCCCTACGCTATTTGTTCTGGAGTTTAACCACTCTGACAGTTAGGAAGTTTTTTCCTAATCTCCATCCTAAATTGCCCTTGCTGCAATTTAAGGCCATTACTTCTTGTCCTGTCCTCAGAGGTTAAGAACAATTTTTTCTTCCACATCCCTGTAACAACCTTTTATGTACTTGAAAACTATTATCATGTCCTCTCTACTCCAGACTAAACAAACCCAATTTTTTCAGTCTTCCCTCATAGGTCATGTTTTCTGGACCTTTAATCATTTTTGTTGCTCTTCTCTGGACTTTCTCCAATTTGTCCACATCTTTCCTCATATGTGGCACCCACAAATGGACACAGTACTCCAGTTGTGGCCTAATCTGCACAGAGTGGAGTGGAAGAATTACTACTTGTGTCTTGCTTACAGTACTCCCTCAAATACATCCCAGAATGATGTTTGCCTTTTGCACTGTTGACTTATACTTAGCTTGTGATCTACTATGGCCCCCAGCTCCCTTTCTGCAGTGCTCCTTCCTGGGCAGGAATTTCCCATTTTGTACGTGTGCACCTGATTGTTCTTTCCTAAATGAAGCACTTTGCATTTGTCCTAATTGAATTCCATCCTATTTACTTCAAGCCTTTTCTCCAGATCATTTTGAATTTTAATCATAGAATATCAGGGTTGGAAGGGACCATAGGAGGTATCTAGTCCAATCCCCTGCTCAAAGCAGGACAAATCCCCAGACAGATTTTTGCCCCAAATCCCTAAATGGCCCCCTCAAGGATTGAACTCACAGCCTTGGGTTTAGCAGGCTAATGCTCAAACCACTGAGCTCTCCCTCCCTGGCCTATCCTCTAAAGCAGTGGTCCCCAACCTTTTTGGCACCAGGGACCGGTTTCGTAGAAAAAAAAATTTCCGGACCTATGGGATGGTTTTGGGACGATTCAAGCGCATTACATTTATTTTTGTACTTTTATTTCTATTATTATTGTAATATATAATGAAATAATTATACAACTGACCATAATGCAGAATTAGTGGGAGCCCTGAGCTTGTTTTCCTGCAACTAGACGGTCCCATCTGGGGGTGATGGGAGACAGTGACGCCCGAAGTGTGTTGCTTATGTCCAGTCTACTCCGTAATCTCGTTTTGGTTGCTGTCACTGCAGAAAACCCTGCTTCACAAAGATAGGATGTTGAAAATGGAAGTAAGCTTTTCAGTGCTTTTGTGGAAATCTCAGGATATTCTGCCTTGATTTTAATCCAGAACGTATGGAGATTTGAAGTTGTCTCAAATATACTTTTAAGGCCACCATCATTTGTGATCTCAAGCAGTTGATCCTCTTCTAGCACGGATAAAGTCAATTCACCTGGCTTATTCACAAATGGGTCGCGGATCCATTCCTTTCCAGTTCGGGGGTCTTTTGTGGTTGGGAAGTAATGCTCAAACTCTTTTGAAAGCTGAGATAGGTGATCATGCACCAGCTGGGAAAAAGAAGACCCTGGCTCAGTCTCTTTCAAAATCTCTGCTAATGTTTGAAACATGTCAAAAATCCCAATGTTCACTCGTCGCCCCCATAATTCTAGTTTGGCTTTGAATGCAGCCACTTTGTCTGCCGACTTGAACACAGTTGTCGTTCTCCCCTGAAGTGACAGATTGAGTTCGTTGAGCAGGTTGAATATGTCACACAAGTAAGCAAGTTTTATGACCCATTCTGTGTCACTGAAATGTGCTGCCCGTGGTGACTGTTTTTCTAAAAAATCTCTGGAACGGCTCTCGTAATTCAAAAACTCTGGCCAGTGATCTACCTTTAGAAAGCCATCTCACTTCTGTGTATAAGAGAAGACGTGTGTGCTCTGTGTCCATCTCCTCACAGAGCTGCGCGAACAGACGTGAGTTAAGGGCATGCACTTTAATGTGGTTGATAATTTTAATCACATCCTGCAAAACTTTAAGTTCAGATGACATTTTTCGGCTAGCTAGCATTTCTCTATGGATGACACAGTGCGTAGACTCACATTCAGAAGCGACCTCCTTGACCCGAGTAGTGAAACCAGAAAGCCGTCCAGTCATGGCAGCTGCTCCATCCGTGCATATAGAGACACAAAATGACCAATTCAGTTTTCCTGACATGTAATCATTCAAAGACTTGAATAGTTCTGCAGCTGTGGTGTTGGTTGGCAACAAAAGTGCACATAACATATCCTCATGCACATCCTCCTGAAAAATATATCGCACAAAAACAAGCATTTTTGCCTTGTTGTCAACATCAGTAGACTCGTCAACCTGGATTGCATACCACAGTGACTCATTCACCCTCTCTAACAATTGTGCCTCAATATCCTCTGCTATTTCATCAATTCGTCTAGTTATGGTGCTAGCCGAAAGAGGAACACGTGCCACCTTTTGAACTACAGCCTCTCCTAAAAGTTCACGACAAATGTCCTTAGCAGCAGGCAGGCTCAACTCTTCACCAATAGTAAAGGGCTTCTTAGCTTTAACAATGCGGTTAGCCACTAAGAATGATGCTTTCAGTGCAGACACATTTGATGAAGTGGTGGCCTTCAGTAATTGCTTCTGTTCTTCGTGTTCACATTTTTTTCTTTTGAAAAACTCCAAAGGGTTGTCTTTTAATGCTGGGTGCTTGGTCTCCATGTGGCGAAGCAGTTTTGAAGGTTTCATGGCTTCGTTGGATAGCCGGTCGCCACATATTATACAAAGCGGGCGTGGAGAATGTGAGTCACCTGTTGCAATGAACCCGTAATTTAAGTAGGACTCTTGGTATTTTCTTTTAAATGCAGCTTTCTTTTTGTTGGCCGTCTTAGTCTTCTGCTGTCTCATCATTGGGTCTTTCCCCCTTTTCAAAGAAGCTTTGCAGCGACGTTTGTTTTTTCTCATTTTGGCCAGGGTTAGCTTGTGGGCTTACCAAAACTGTGCGGGAAAGAGGCACGGACGGAAGTGGTAAATAAAATAATGGGCGGGCCACGTGCGGACTAATATAAATGTCGGATTCTGACTTAAAGCCTGCCACCAGATGCAGCTGTACAATTGAAGTACATCAATTCACTTGCCACTATAAAGCCTGCCACCAGATGCAGCTTAATTGTCACTTGCCACTCACTGATAGGGTTCTGATATTAGTCTGCAAGCGATTGATTTATTATGGTCTCTGTGCAGTGAAACCTCTGCTAATGTAATCTGTTTTTGCAGCCGCTCCCCAGCGCTAGCATCATGGCCTCAGCTCCACCTCAGACCATCAGGCATTAGATTCTCATAAGGAGTGCAAAATTCCCTCCATCGCATGCGCAGTTTATAATAGGGTTCGCGCTCCTATGAGAATCTAACATCTGACAGAAGGCGGAGCTCAGGCAGTAATGCGAGCGACGGGGAGCGGCTCTAAACACAGATGAAGCTTTGCTAGCTCACTCACCGCTCATGTCCTAGCCGCTCACGTCTTGCTGTGCACTCACCGCTCATGTCCTGCTGTGCTCTCGGTTCGTGGCCCGGTTCCTAACAGGCCATGGACCGGTACCGGTCCGGGGGTTGGGGACCCCTGCTCTAAAGCACTTGCAAACCCCTCCCAGCTTGGTATTGTCTGCAAACTTGGTAAGTATAACAGAGGATGTTACTGGGAGGGTTTCACCGTGTCTCAGAGGATTACACCCTGGTGGGAGGGGGCTAGGCCTGTACTGGAATAAGGTCACTCTGTGCTTCACAGTGTGGCAGAACCTAGAGTGTCCATTAACAGGGAAAAATCCGGGAGGAATCAGCATGTGGAATGGACAAAAGCCCCCTCTGCATTCTCTCACATTGCCCTTCTCGTCCTGGCAGGCTACAGATTAACGTCCACGTTTTGCTTCAGATCATTTCATCCTCCCAAAGGGAAGGAAATGGCTGCACTGGAGCTGGCTCAGGTAAGGGATTACCAGGGAGCTGGTGGTGGGTTCTGCTTGGAGGGAGAGGAGCAGTAAATGCATAGGAGGGTAGGAGCTGCTGGAGGTGGTGGGAGGCAGGAAATATCTTGGGTGGAGAAAGGGCGGGGACAGGATGTGACAAACCTGCTGAGACTTGTGTACTCTAGGGTGTGATGGGTTGTCACCCCGGGGTGCAGTCTGGGGGTCTTCTGGGAACCGCTGTGCCCTCTAACCCTCAAGCTGGGCTGGCCCTTCTCACACGGCTTTGCTGGAGATTCAGCCAGCCTCTCCAGGGCCTGTTATCACCCAACACGACAGCAGGTGGCGCCATGCATCCAACTAAGCTACCTGAGTGCTTTGCCTGAGCCACTCAAGGACAGATAGACGACAACAGCCAATTTCCCAGCTCCCCAACCTTGCACACCTGCTGTAGTATAAATTCAGAATTATACCCTCTTATAGTGCACAGGGATCTCTGTAATGTCAGCTCATTAATATAGTTCGCCTTCCCCTCGATATGGGAAAGATGTGCACAACAAGCCTGTGCTAACCAAGCTCAGCTTTTCCCCAAACACTTCACTCAAAATGCACTGATTAAGATAAAGCATAAAACAAGTTTATTAATGGCAGAAAGGTAGATTTTAAGTAATTATTGTTAGAACAAAAAAGGAGCCGGTTGATCCAGATTCGGATATGAATACAGGCTTCTTTATTGCGTTACTTGTTCCCCTTGACCCAACTATCGAGTAAGCACTGGATTAGTTACATCACATGCCTTTTATCTAAGTTTGTATGTAAACATCTACATCCGTTACAACACCCCAAAACTCCTTATTAAGTAGTAGAAACACTCATACAATTAGTATACCCACCCCTATCCACTATCACAGTATTACACATATCATAGAGGCATTTTTACCTTGAAAATACTGTTCTTTGCAATAACGTGTTGCCACAAATTTCCCTAAACAGCAGTTCTCAGGGTATGGAGGAAGGGTCAATGAGCAGTTCTCGGGGAGGGAGGAAGGGGCCATAAGCCAGGGCTTGTTTATGTAGCTGGGAAAGGAAGGGAGGGGGAGGTAACATTTCTTTTACTTTCTTTCACACAAAGGACATTCATTCCGACAACTACATTTCTCATGTAGCTGCATCAATGTCAACTCTTACAAGCAACAGAGAAAGGAAAAATATGGCAACTTATTTGTTAAGCAAAGAATTACTGCCTGCTTATGCCTTTGTCCCCAATGCATGGCAGCACATTAGCAGCTTCCCAGCTCTTTTACTGAACCCTAACGTATCCCAACAATTCTAAGTGGTAGCAAACAGATTAAAGCAAATTACTTAGCAGATAACCAAAAACTCAAACTAAGCCTAACATACTAGATGGATAGAATTTGAATTAGCAGTTTTTCACCCTGACTGATGCTACAAGCAGTCCCCCAAGTTTCCATACACAAGCTAGAAATCCCTTTACCCTGGGACCAGCAGTTCCCCCAGTTCAGTCTTTGTTCCTCAAGTGTTTCCAGGAGTTCTCTTGTGTGGGGAATGAGGCCAAGAGATGATGTGTCACCCCACCTTATGTAGCTTTTCCATATGGCAGGAACCATTTGTTCCAAACTCAGTTCCCAGTCCAGTTTGTGGAAAAATACAGGTACCAAAATGGAGTTCGTTGTCATGTTGTCTAGTCACATGTCCTAGCATGTCCTGCTGACTCATAGTAGCCATGACTCATAGGCTGGCTGAAACATTCACAGGAAGGCTAAGCTCTTCCACGGTCCATTGTCTTTGTTGATAAGCCATCAGCTCTGTCTGGCTTCTTCATTGTTGTACCTGAAAGGCTCGTTGTGAGTGTTACTCAGAGTAAGCACATTTGAAATACAGATACAGAGTCAATATCCATAACTTCAAATACAAACATGATCCATGCACACAAATAGGATAATCATATTCAGCACATGATGCATCTTGCACAAAATGCATCAGAATTATGTCCTAATCATATTATAACCATACCACTATGCTGAATATGGGGTTATAATAGTCCGGTGTCGGGGCCGCGCCCTCTCAGGGGCCGTCGGGAACCAGGCCGCCTCACTAAACGGCCCAAATCAGTCTCCGGGTTCTGAAGTTCTCGGGGTCTGCCCCTTGGGCAGGGGCTGAACAGAAGGCACTCGGTTACTGCAATGAGCCCCAGCCCTCAGTCAGGGCGGGGCAGCAACCACTAGTTCTAGGCTCAGATCCTTCCTACAGGCTGAGCACCAATAAAGCCAATACGCCCCGGCCCTCAGTCAGGGCGGGCGGCAAACCAGTTCTAAGCTCCGGTCCTTGCAGCCAGAGCTGAGCAATCCCCAAGTCAGGAAACCTGAGCCCTAGCTCAGGGCGGGGCAGCACACAAGGGTCCAAGGGGCTCAGGTCCTTCCTGCAGGCTGAGCAACAACACAGTTAATAGGCTAAGCCCAGGCCCCCTCAGTCAGGGCGGGGCAACAACACAGCAGTTTTAGGCTCAGCTCCTTGCAGCAGGGCTGAGCACACAGAGTAAATAGCAAGCCCAGGCCCCTCAGTCAGGGCGGGGCAGCAACACAGCAGTTCTAGGCTCAGCTCCTTGCAGCAGGAGCTGAACAGCAATAATAGTTCAGGGCTCAGGCCCTTGAATCAGGAGCTGAGCAGTGGCATCAGTCTCAGGAAGCCCAGGCCCTCAATCAGGGCGGGGCAAGGAACAAGAGTTCCAGGCTCAGGTCCCTATAGCAGGAGCTGGGCAGTAATAATAGTCTCAGAGCTCAGGTCCCTATAGCAGGAGCTGGGCAGTAATAATAGTCTCAGAGCGCAGGTCCTTGTTGCAGGAGCTGAACCACAGCAATAAGTCAGGAGGCCCAGGCCCTTAGTCAGGGCGGGACAATAAACAATAGTTCAAGGCCCAGGTCCTTGTAGCAGGAGCTGAGCTGCAGCAATGGTCTCAGAAAGCCCAGGTAAGTGCAGGCTTCTCTGCCTGAGTGCTGGTAGGAGGGGGAGTCTGCCACCCGTGAGTGGGGTGGCAGGGGGGACACAGGCCCACCCACTCCACTGTGTCCCAGCCCAGGGCCCTAGCAGCAGCGTGGATCCGCTGCCGTCAGTGGGGATCCTGGCCGCAACACACTGACATGGGCACGTCAGTGCCCTCAGCCGGACAGGGGTTGGCTACCCCCGGGCTGCACTCCATCTCCCCATCCTCGGGTACCTGCTCGTCGCTGGGCTCGGCAGCAGGGTCCCACACCATGGGCTCCTCGGCGTGCTGAAGGCGGTCTAAGTCGGGCTGCTCCTCCGGACTCGGGTCAGGGGGACGCTCGAGCCGCTCCTCGGGGTACCGGGCTCGGGGCAGGCTCGGCCAGTCCACCTCGGGGTACCTGGCTCGAGGGAGGCTCGGTCGGTCCGCGTCAGGGTACCTGGCTCGAGGGAGGCTCGGTCGGTCCGCGTCAGGGTACCTGGCTCGGGGCAGGCTCGGTCCGTCCGTGTCAGGGTACCTGGCTCGGGGCAGGCTCGGTCCGGCAGGAGCCTGATCAGGAGCGTCCGTCCTCTCCGGCCGCTGGGCTCCAACTGAGCGCTGAGGCCGGGCTTTTATACTTCCTGTCCCGCCCCTTGACTTCCGGGGGGCGGGAACAGGCGGCGGTGGCTCCGCCCACTGAGGTGGCTGTTCCGGTTCCTCCCTCTCAGGGGCCGTCGGGAGCCAGGCCGCCTCACTACAGGGGTGTAGTGTCAGGGCCTAATTTCAAGGGATTTGGGAATGGAACTTCTCCTCTTTGTGGAACAGGAAATAACCCTCCAGCCAGGGCTGGGAAAACTTCTGACTCCCAGTGCTGGAGCCTGAATCTACTGCCACTTCATTAGTTACCACCACCCGCAATCTTTGTGGTACTGCAAACTTCATCCGTAATGATTTTATATTCTGTTCTAGGTCATTGATAAGAATGTTAAATAGCACACGGGCAAAAAGCAATCCTTGTGGGAACCCGCTAGAAATAAATCCACTTGACCATGGTTCCCCATTTACAATCCCAGTTTTTAATCTATTTAATGTATGCCGTGTTTATTTTGTATCATTCTAGTTTTTTAGTCAAAATATTGTGCTGAATCAAGTCATATGCCTTACAGAAGTCTAGATATATTACATCAATAATATTAGCTGCAACCAAAATTTGGATCTCATCTAATAAGGATATCCAGTTAGTTTGATAGGATCTATTTTCTCTAAACCTTTGTTAATAGGTACTAATTATATTACCTTCCTTTAATTCTTTATTAATGAAATCCAGTATCGACTGCTCCATTATTTTGCTCAGTATTGATATCAGACTGACACTCTTGTAATTAGCTGGGTCACCTCTTTTACACTTTTTAGTATTGGCACAGCATTAGCTTAATTCCAGTCTTCTGGAATTTCCCCAGTGTTCCAAGTCCTAATTACAATCAACATTAATAGTCCACCACGCTCCTCCACCAGGTCTTTAAAAACTCTTGGATACAAGTTATCTGGACCTGCTTATTTAAACATGTCTAACTGTAATAACTGCTGTTTAATGTCCTTGTGAGTTCTTGTTGGAATGGAAGGAGTGTCGTCGTCAACATCTTATGATACAAGTACAGTATCTGTTTTTCTCCAAATCCAGGAGAGAACACTTATTGAACACTTTTACCTCTTCTGCATGATTTTTTATAATTCTGCCATTTCCGTCTAGTTATTTATCACTACCATTGTTAGGATTAATATACTTTTCAAAACTTCCTTATTTTCATTGATTGGTCATTGATTTCTGATAGCTTCCTGTGACGAGGCGGTTCTGGCAGGACCCAACTGAGAGTGCCAATTCAGGACCACTTGCTCAAACAGGGCAGTCACAACCCTAGGCTGGGGTTTTTCCACCTCTAAGGCAAACCAAACCAGCCAGACAAAAAGGACTTCGGTTTCACCCCACTGGCTAACCACAAGTCACACGAGCAATTTCCTTAGACACTCCAGTCTCCCAGTATCACCACCAGTGCCACCCATCCCGGGGAGGAATGGTTATGAAAACCAACACCCCAATAAAAGAAAAAGGTTCTCTTGATTCCAAAGAAACAAGCCCCAGACCCAGGTCAATATACACATCAGATCTTACCCACAAATCACGCTGTTGCCAATCCTTTAAAATCTAAATGTTTATTCATAAAAGGAAAAAGGTAGAGATGAGAGGTAGCATTGGTTAAATTGAATCAATTACATACAGTAATGGCAAAGTTCTTAATTCAGGCTTGTAGCAGTGATGGCATAAACTGCCGGTTCAAATCAAGTCTCTGGAGAACATCCCCCGCTGGGATGGGTCATCAGTCCCTTGTGTAGAGCTTCAGCATGTAGCAAAGTCCCTCCAGAGGTAGAAGCAGGATTGAAGATAAGATGGAGATGAGGCATCAGCCTTATATAGGCTTTTCCAGGTGTAAGAACCTCTTTGTCCTTACTGTGGAAAATTACAGCAAAATGGAGTCTGCGGTCACATGGACCAGTCCCTGCATACTTTGCTGAGTCACAAGGGGTGTCTGCCTTCTCTCCATGGGTCAGTTGTGTAGCTGATGGTCCTTAATGGGCCATCAAGCAGGCTAGGCAGAGCTAACACCAACTTGTCTGCGATGTCTCCCAGAAGCACAGCACCAGCTTGAAATACAGACAGTATAGAGCTAATATTCATAACTTCAACTACAAAATGATACATACATACAGACAGCATAATCATAACCAGCAACCCATAACCTGGTCTTAGACACCTCATATTGACCCCCTTTACATCAGATTTGTTGCCACTACAGGACCTTGGTTGCAACCCATGTTCTATATGGTCCCAGTTTATATCAATAACGTCACACTTCCCTTACCAATTTTCTACAATTCTGACCTTCTAACTCAGGGGTGAGCAACCTTTCAGAAGTCTTCATTTATTCACTCTAATTTAAGGTTTTGAGTGCCAGTAATACATTTTAACATTTTTAGAAGATCTTTCTCTGTCTATAATATATAACTAAACTATTGTTATATGTAAAGTAAATAAGGCTTTTAAAATGTTTAAGAAACTTCATTTAAAATTAAATTAAAATGCAGAGCCCTCCGGACTGGTGACCAGGACCCGGGCATTGTGAGTGCCACGGAAAATCAGCTTGCGTGCTGCCTTCAGCACCCGTGCCATAGGTTGCCTACCCCTGTTCTAACTAATATTCTTTACTACTGACTTCCCTTTTCTTTCTTATATTTTATTTGGAGAGTGTTTCCTACCAGGGAGCCATTAGTAGGGTCCAGAGCCAGTCCCATCTCCTATATCAAGCTCTGGCTAGTAGGTATGTGATAAATGTGAAGACCCTGCCTCCGTCTGTCAGCTGGGAGACACAAAGGTTCTCTCTTTCTACCCTCTGATGCCGCCTGGCTGTTCTAGGCAAGGTGGGGTGGGACTCTGTTAACATGTGCCTCCCGGAGCTTCCATTTCCCTGGTGCTGCTGTTCCGTGAATAGTGGGGTTATGAGTGGGGCAGCAGTTACTGAGTGTTGGACTCTTGCTCTTTCAGGGGCCGGTGACCTTCGAGGAGGTGGCTGTGTATTTCACCAAGGGGGAATGGGCACTACTGGACCCTGTTCAGAGAGCCCTCTACAGGGATGTCATGCAGGAGAACTATGAGACGGTGACCTCGCTGGGTAAGGAGTCCTGTCCTCTGGGTTATTAGAAGCTGTGGGGTCTCTGAAGAACCTGAGCAGTAATAACTTTATACCTTTATTCGTCATACAAGTTTTGACAAGTTTCCTTGCCCCCACTTTTTTTTGCCTCATCTCCCACCCACTAGTATCATTTTTGGATATGTGCCTTTTTGGTGCTGTCAGTCATTTTAAAATTGCATTGAATGTATCCTTATTGGCTACATTAGTAACTATATTAATCACTGCAGCTTTCATGCCTTTTCCTCATTTTAAGAGGAAAATATGCTGCCTGTAGAATTCTAAATTGAGTAAATAGGTGTGTGACTCATGCCTGGCTTGTGTGACAGTCAGATGAGCTCTTTTAGGAGAGCGTGTAATGTTGCCGTTCAGGATCCCATGGGTGAAGGGATAAGCGAGCTGTGGGAAGGACGGAGACGGGGGGTGGGTAGTAGATATGCCAGGACATGGGGCGGGTGTGTGCAGTTAGAGCTAAAAAGCAGCAGGGAGGTAGGAGGCTGTGAGAGACGAGGAGAAAATACAAGAAGTTCTCAAGTGCCGGGAGGTGGTGCTGGCTGAGAGTAATGGGAAGAAGCGGAGGGGAGTGTGGAGGAAGGCACCCAGGAAGTGGGGTGGGTGGGTCAGTGGGAGGGAGGAGAGGTTTGGGGATCTGGAGCTGTGGGGGATCCCAGACCTTTAACCCCAAATCCCTACCGAAGCCTTGTTGCTTTAGAGCCTCCACTCCAGTTTTATTTCTGTTCAGTTTCACTTTATTATACAGTTTTTTCCTCAAATATTATTATTTTAACTCTTGACCTCCCTCTCCCACTCATTACCCCCCTCCCCGTATAACCTCCCCATCTCCTATGCACAGCGACCCCGGCCACCGATCCTGAGTCCTTGCTGCATCCTCCCTCCTATAGCAGGGCCCCTACCCAGGCACAAATGGGCACTTCGTTGATGATGTCACAGGGTGGTATAGTCTGTACAATTTTTACACCTATAAGATTACATATTCCGAAGCCCTTCACACCAGTCGGGCTTATCTCTATATGCCGATACAGTCTGTTCCCTTCCCAGCTCTGATGCCGCAGAGCCTGGCCTGTGTCCCTGTTCCCGTTCTCCCCCTAACCAACATTCAACATTCATGGGGCCTCATCTGGAGCACTGTGTCCAGTTTTGGTCCCAACACTATAAGAAGGATGTGGAAAAATTGGAAAGCATCCAGCGGGGGGCAACAAAAATGGTTAGGGGACTGGAACACATGACTTCTGAGGAGAGGCTGAGGGAACTGGGATTGTTTAGTCTGCAGAAGAGAAGAATGAGGGGGGATTTGATAGCTGCTTTCAACTACCTGAAGGGGGGTTCCAAAGAGGATGGATCTAGACCAGGGGTGGGCAAACTACGGCCCGCGGGCCACATCTGGCCCGCGGGACTGTCCTGCCCGGCCCCCGAGCTCCTGACCCAGGAGGCTTACCCTTGGCCCCTCCCTTGCTATCCCCCATCCCCCGCAGCCTCAGCTTGCTCGCTCCGCCGCTGGCGCAATGCTCTGGGCGGCGGGGCTGCGAGCTCCTGGGGCAGCGAGCTGCGGAGCCCGGCCTGACCCAGTCTTTGTGCTGCACGGTGGCGGCGGCTGCGTGGCTGTAGCGCCGCCAGCCAGCGGTGCTCCAGGCAGTGTGGTAAGGGGACAGGGGGGGTTGGATAGAGGGCAGAGGAGTTCGGGGTGGTGGTCAGAGGGCGGGGGTGTGGATAGGGCAGAGGTGGGCAAATTACGGACCGCGAGCCACATCTGGCCTGCGGGGCCATCCTGCCCAGCCCCTGAGCTCCCAGCTGGCCCCGGCCCCTCCCCGGCTGTCCGTCCTCCCCCGCAGCCTCAGCTTGCTGTGCTGGCAGCGCGGCATCCTGGCTGGCTCCGGGGCTGGGCGGCGCGGTGCAGGGGCAGATTTACAAGTGAACACAGGGTGCCCTGGCAAAGGCCCCCCAACAACAGGGGGACCCAGGGCCGGGCACTCAGGCAACTCAACACTGGCTGCACTGAAATCATATGCAGGCGGGCGGTGCAGATGGCGGGAGCGCAGGGAACACAGGCGGAGGACTCAGGGGGAGCACTGGGAGGCCACGCAGCCGGCCAGAGAGAAGCGGCCCTTTGAAGGGGAAACCGCCACTTCTCTCTGGCTGTGCGGCTGCCCCTGCTCCTGTTGAGTCCTCCGCCCATGTTTGCGGGGCCACATTCCAAAAGGGGCTGGGTGGGGGGGGAAGATGGATAAGGGGTTGGGTCTTGGAAGGGGGTGGTCAGGGGCAGGGGGTCCTGGAAGGGGGTGGTCAGGGGGTGGGGGGGTGGATGGAGGGGGGTCGGTTGGGGACAAGGAGCAGAGGGGTTGGATGGGTTTGGAGGTTCTTGGGGGGCAGTCAGGGGGCAGGAAGTGGGAGGGGGCGGATAAGGGGTGGGGGGCAGGCTGTTTGGGAGGGGGCACAGTCTTCCCTACCTGGCCCTCCATACTGTTTTGCAACCCCAATGTGGCCCCTTGGGCCAAAAAGTTTGCCCACCCCTGATCTAGACTGTTCTCAGTGGTAGCAGATGACACAACAAAGAGTAATGATTTCAAGTTGCAATGGGGGAGGTTTAGGTTGGATATTAGGAAACACTATTTCACTAGGAGGGTGGTGAAGCCCTGGGATGGGTTCCCTAGGGAAGTGGTGGAATCTCCTTCCTTAGAGGTTTTTACGGTCAGGCTTGACAAAGCCTTGGCTGGGATGATTAATTGGGGATTGGTCCTGCTTTGAGCAGGGGTGGGACTAGATACCTCCTGAGGTCCCTTCCAACCCTGATATTCTATTATTCCAATTTCCTTCCCACCTCCTGTTTGACCCCATTTATAGAGTAATATTCTCAACTATACCTTAACCAGTAATTGTGCTGAAATTTAACTAACCAATTCTAACATATTGTGACATAATTCTCTAACCCAGGCGTCGGCCACCTTTCAGAAGTGGTGTGCTGAGTCTTCATTTATTCACTCTAATTTAAGATTTCATGTGCCAATAATACATTTTAACGTTTTTAGAAAGTCTCTTTCTATAAGTTTATAATACATAATTGAACTATTGTATGTAAAGTCAGTAAGGTTTTTAAAATTTTTAAGAAACTTCATTTAAAATTAAATTAAAATGCAGAGCCTTCTGGACCGGTGGCCAGGACCTGGGCAGTGTGAGTGCCACTGAAAATCCGCTCGTGTGCCGCCATAGGTTGCCTACTCCTGCTCTAACCAATTATAAACCACTACCCTAATTAACTTACACCTGGCAACATTAATTATACAGGAGAGAGAAACAATTAGAGAACCAGACTGATTAACAATGTAAAAGTGGTAGCTATAAAGATAAAGCAATACAGAAATGAGGGTTTCACAACCACAACCATTGATAAGTGATTTCTTGCCAGACAGGCTGCTATCAAATTAAGGATTCTTTAACCATCTTAAGATCCGGACAGGATTGTCTTCTTAACAGCCCAATAGCACCTTATTTCAGTGTGACTGGTTTGGGATGTGAGGATGTAACCCTTCGCTTCCCAGCTTATGGCTGCCCCTGCTGCTTAGCCAAAGGCCTTAGCCTAAGAACAAGGCCTCAGACTATCCTAGTGAGAGAAGGCCCAGACACAGGCAGACTGTGATTTTGATTCTTTGTTTTCATACTCCTGTAACTAGCTAAGTGATAAAAATACACCTAAGTTCTTAAAATATAGGCTTTGCAGGCAGGCCTGAATATCACCATTCTAACAGAGGGTTCTACCCCTTCCCCCATGCTGTGTCTGTCTTGTCTATTTAGACTGTAAATTCTTCAGAGCATGGGCCATCTACTATTCTGCATTTGTACTGTGCCTAGCACAACGGGGAGACACACTGTTAGTTGGTCCTTAGGCACTAAGGTAATGCGTATGATTAATAATAATAATAACTCTCCTGCCACTTGGAGCCAAGGAAGCTGGTCTTGGGATGTTACTGCTTAAAAATGATCTGAGCTTAAAACCATGGAATATTCTTTGTGACAAGTATCCCACAAATTCCACTGACCTCCCTTGTTTTCTTTGCCTGGCGTAGGGTTTCTAAATTCCAAACCTGATGTGGTCTCACAGCTGGAACGAGGGGAAGAGCCGTGGGTCCTGGACCTCCAGGGTTCTGAGAAAGAAGTGCTTCCAAGAGCTGCCTGCACAGGTGAGGACTTGGTTAAAGCAAGTCAAAAACTGTCCGTGAATACAGGAAACATTCGGGATCCCCTACAAAGACCTTGTGAGCTCTCCAAGTTCAGGATTGTTCCCTGCAGATGTGGAATAATTAGGCAGATGTCACTCATGGCTTCCCACCTATCCTGACTAACAACTGGCAGCAGATCCCTACCTGATCCCACTTTCCCCTGCATGTTCTGGTGAAATGCAGACCAAAACTGATCCCTTCCTCTCTCCTCTGGGGAAAATCAGTTCCTGATAGGTTTGATCTCTCCTGCACATATTTTGGTTTGTTCATCCCTTTTAAAATTCCTGTCTCTGAGATTTCCTTTCTTTCAGGCACAGAGAGTGACCTATGTCTGGATTCTCTCTGTCTCCCATCAGGTGATAGGATGGTGCGTGAGAATGAGATGCAGAAACCCCAGCAGGAAGATGCTGAGCAAGGAGCACCACATGGGACGTTATCAGGAAGACCCAAAGGGAATGTTTCCAGGAGTTGTGCACTCCAAGAAACAGTAAAAGCCTCAGAGACTCAGCAGAGGCCAGAGGAGAACTTCAGTAGCCTCTCAGACCTTATTACATATGAGAGAATCAACTTGGAAGAGACAAACTACACATGCCATGAGTGCGGGAAAAGCTTCACTCGGCGCTCATACCTTATCACACATCAGAGAATCCACACAGGGGAGACGCCCTACACGTGCGCTGAGTGCGGGAAAAGCTTCAGTTGGCGCTCAGTCCTTATCACACATCAGAGAATCCACACAGGGGAGACGCCCTACACGTGCGCTGAGTGCGGGAAAAGCTTCAGTCGGCGCTCAGTCCTTATCAGACATCAGAGAATCCACACAGGGGAGACGCCCTACACGTGCGCTGAGTGCGGGAAAAGCTTCAGTTGGCGCTCAGTCCTTATCACACATCAGAGAATCCACACAGGGGAGACGCCCTACACGTGCGCTGAGTGCGGGAAAAGCTTCAGTCGGCGCTCAGTCCTTATCACACACCAGAGAATCCACATAGGGGAGACGCCCTACACGTGCGCTGAGTGCGGGAAAAGCTTCACTTGGCGCTCAAATCTTATCAGACATCAGAGAATCCACACAGGGGAGACGCCCTACACGTGCTCTGAGTGCGGGAAAAGCTTCAGTCGGCGCTCACACCTTATCAGACATCAGAGAATCCACACAGGAGAGCAGCCTTACACGTGCGCTGAGTGCGGGAAAAGCTTCAGTCGGCGCTCACACCTTATCAGACATCAGAGAATCCACACAGGAGAGACGCCCTACACGTGCGCTGAGTGCGGGAAAAGCTTCAGTCAGAGCTCAAACCTTATCACACATCAGAGAATCCACACAAGAGAGATGCCTTACACATGCTCTGAGTGCGGGAAAAGCTTCAGTCAGCGCTCAAGCCTTGTCACACATCAAAGAATCCACACATGAGAGATACCCTACACATGCTCTGAGTGCGGGAAAACTTTCATTGAGCACTCAGACTTTGTCAGACATCGTAGAATCCACAGTGGAGAGAGACCCTACACATGCTCTGCATTTGGGAAAAGCTTCAGTCAGATGTCATTCCCTATTAGATATCAGAAAATCCAAATCGGAGAGAACTGTAAGAAATGCCTTTATTAGGGCTTCCCAAAGATTTCTTTTTAAAAAAATCACATTTGCTAATTCCAATATAGTGATCTTTGCACCATCTTCACTGTGGTCTCTCAGCTCTGCCAGATGAGTTGCCTGCTTCTGCCTTTTGCAGCTCACCCTCCTTTGGGGTCAGTCCTGTGATCTTTTCTATCAGCTCCTTTCCTTTTGTCTTGTAGGAGCGTGTGTCCCTCCAGCCAGGAATTTCATCAGCTCCAGGTGGGGGAGAGAGGGTTGATGCCAACAAACTACCCTGAGGCAAAAGTCACCTGTGCCTTACATCCACTAGGACTGTACATGGAATTGGGTGCTCAAGTTAGTGATTTTGGTGTAAAAAGACAATTATAGTTGTAGAGCAGAAGCAGCCCAGGGAGTGAACCTAACAGACAATGATCAAGTGATCTCTCTCCTGCCATCCATCTCCATCCTCTGACAAACAGAGGCTAGGGACACCATTCCTTACCCATCCTGGCTAATAGCCATTAATGGACTTAACCTCCATGAATTTATCCAGTTCTCTTTTAAACCCTGTTATAGTCCTAGCCTTCACAACCTCTTCAGGCAAGGAGTTCCACAAGTTGACTGTGCGCTGTGTGAAGAAGAACTTCCTTTTATTTGTTTTAAACCAGCTGCCTATTAATTTCATTTGGTGGCCCCTAGTTCTTGTATTATGGGAGTAAGTAAATAACTTTTCCTTATCTACTTTCTCCACATCACTCATGATTTTATATACCTCTATCATATTCCCTCTTAGTCTCCTCTTTTCCAAGTTGAAAAGCCCTAGCCTCTTTAATCTCTCCTCATATGGGACCCGTTCCAAACCCCTAATCATTTTAATTGCCCTTCTCTGAACCTTTTCTAATGCCAGTATATCTTTTTTGAGATGAGACGACCACATCTGTACATAGTATTCAAGATGTGGGCATACCATAGAGTTATATAACGGTAATAATATAGTCAGTCTTATTCTCTATCCCCTTTTTAATGATTCCTAACATCCTGTTTGCTTTTTTGACCGCCTCTGCCCACTGCGTGGGCATCTTCAGAGAACTATCCACGATGACTCCGAGATCTTTTTCCTGATTTGTTGTAGCTAAATCAGTCCCCATCATATTTTATGTATAATTGGAGTTATTTTTTCCAGTGTGCATTACTTTACATTTATCCACATTAAATTTCATTTGCCATTTTGTTGCCCAATCACTTAGTTTTGTGAGATCTTTTTTAAGTTCTTCACAGTCTGCTTTGGTCTTAACTATCTTGAGCAGTTTAGAATCATCTGCAAACTTTGCCACCTCACTGTTTACCCCTTTCTCCAAATCATTTATGAATAAGGTGAATAGGATTGGTCCTAGGACTGACCCTTGGGGAACACCACTAGTTACCCCTCTCCATTCTGAGAATTTACCATTAATTCCTACCCTTTGTTCCCTGTCTTTTAACCAGTTCTCAATCCTTGAAAGGACCTTCCCTTTTATCCCATGACAACTTAATTTATGTAAGAGCCTTTGGCGAGGGACCTTGTCAAAGGCTTTCTGGAAATCTAAGTACACTATGTCTACTGGATCCCCCTTGTCCACATGTTTGTTGACCCCCTCAAAGAACTCTAATAGATTAGTAAGACATGATTTCCCTTTACGGAAACCGTGTTGACTTTTGCCCAACAATTTATGTTCTTCTATGTGTCTGACAATTTTATTCTTTACTATTGTTTCAACTAATTTGCCCGGTACCGATGTTAGACTAATTGCCAGGATCACCTCTAGAGCCCTTTTTAAATATTGACATTACATTAGCTAACTTCCAGTCATTGGGTACCGAAGCCGATTCAAAGGACAGGTTACAAACCATAGTTAATAGTTCCACAACTTCACATTTGAGTTCTTTCAGAACTCTTGGGTGAATGCCATCTGGTCCTCGTGACTTGTTAATGTTGAGTTTATCAATTAATTCCAAAACCTCATCTAGTGACACTTCAGTCTGTGACAGTTCCTCAGATTTGTCACCTACAATTTGGCAATGTTTATACTCCTTTCTAGGATTTGACTTCCACTTTTTAAAGGAAGTCTTTTTGTCTCTCACTGCTTCTTTTACATGGTTGTTAAGCCCCGGTAGCTCTTTTTTAGTTCTTTTACTGTGTTTCTTAAATTGGGGTATACATTTAAGTTGGGCCTCTATTATGGTGTCGTTAAAGTGTCCATGCAGCTTACAGGAATTTCACTTTAGTCACTGTACCTTTTAAATTCTGTTTAACTAACCCCCTCATTTTTGTATAATTCTCCTTTTTGAAATCAAATGCCACAGTGTTGGGCTGTTGAGATGTTCTTCCCACCACAGGGATGTTAAATGTTATTATATTATGCCATTTATTTCGAGCAACTGCAGTTATTCGGGAGAGTTCAGACAGGCAGAGTTTCCCCTCCCGAGGTAGGTCTCGGTTAGATAAACAATTAAGGCAAGCATTTATACCTTTTGTGACATACAGTAAGGAGCAACAACTGCATTGTGTTTGTACATATTCCTTTCTGATAGCTTACTTCTCTCAGCAATTTCTGCTACAATCTGCATTCTATTCTTATCTAACACAAGGTCAAAAACCAGCGTCTCTTACAGTTCTTTTCTGCTCGCCCACGCCCTGCTTAGAAGTCTCCCATTATTAGCTGTTAGTTAGCCTGGTATATATCAAGTCCCTGAGAAAACACAGTTATACGAAGCAAAACGAAATCACAAATAGAAATGTCATTGGAAATTCAAAAATTAAAAAGGAAAATGCAATTCCCATCACTTCATTGTATCTGGGCCATTCCTGTATCGAGAGTACCCGCTAAGGGCCCTGTGTGCTTATGGGAAACCTGGAGGAACTCATAGCACAGCCTCGACATGAAACTCAACTGCTCCCAGGTGCCGCCGTAAAACCTTTTCCCTGCTGTGATGTTGATGATTTTATGAAAATATGCTAATGAGTGTGAATATAATGTAACTGGAACATGCTTCATGCAAAAGGTCTCTTGTGCAGTATCATTACAAAGCTTATTATCTACTGTGTGTGTTCAGCCTATTTGTATGAACAGATCATTCCTGTATCTGAAGCTAGAAATATGAGCTATAACTCTGAGGTCCTGTTGTAATGATGCAAAGTGTGGGCCATTAATAGTGGTTTGGACTCCTGATGGCTCCCATTAACCAGGACAGTTGACTGGAGATGGCTCTGTCCTGCACTATCTGTGAGTCAGGCCAGGAACAATGAAGGCTTGGTGTTGCAGCGCAGGCGTGCGTGGACAGAGCTCGACCATCAATATGATTTAAAGCAGAGTCATTTTATTTCTCTCCAGCATACATCTTTATACACTTAAAGCAAGCAATCAAGCAATTGCTAATTGGTTAATAAGATACAAACAAGCACAGCTAACTTCATTGGCTATTTAACATCCTGGCCAACCTTCTAATTTATTATCCTATTATCGCCTCCCAGCAGATAAGAACGAGCCTCATCCTTGAGACTTGCATGTCAGTTTCCCACACGCTTATGCAAAACAATCCGACACTTCCCCCCTTTTCTCATAATAAAAAAAAGGAAGGCACAGCAAAACATTTTCAACTTATAGCATCACATTACTACAATCTATTACACAGCAAAACTAAAAGCAAATCTAAACACCAGCTGCCTAACTAAACCGTAACAATATCTTCCGCAGTGCCCTACTTTTACCTAAACATCCCTCCTCCAGGTAACGCAAGTGGCCCAAGGGGCCAGGAGGGTTCTGCCAATGTGCAAACACCCACAAAGCAGGTTTCCAATAAGGGCTTCCACTGCAGCAACATGGGGCAAGCAAACAGAAGGCCATTGTATTTAAGGCACTCTGCGCCAAAATCAGCCAAGGCCGGACCCACTTCGCCGGAATCCACCTGGCTTACTGTCTTCCCATTTCCCATGCACCGTATCTGATCCAGTTAGGCCACCTGGCCTTTGCCTCGCTCTGGCAGTTCCCTACTTTCTCATAACAACATTATCTCATCCCTCTGTTCTCGTAATCACGCAGCTGTAATTTTCCACCAAGGCAGCATAGGGAAATTCTCCCCTCTATTCCAAAAACACATAAAAAAATAACAATAACCAATTAAGCAAAACAAAACTAAAAGCCAAATAATACTTCCTCAATCTATAAGGCTTATCCATAACCATGCAATTCATAAATAATTACATGGTACATTAAATGCTATACAGCTAACACCAATTTTTTTTAATATCTAAAAAACAAAAACAAAACTACCCCTACTGGGCAATTAATCATTACTTAAAATATACCAAAACCCTATATAGCTAGCAAGCAAAACAAAAAAATTACTTCATCAGGTAAATCATTTACATTAATACAATTGCTTCCTAGCTTACTCCTAAAATTCAAAGCTAATCACAGCTTAAAATTTCTTACTATTAGCTTCTAATTTTTAACACTAAAAAAAAAAAACAAAACAAAACATCACCACTTATATGCCCTTAGCCTAATACAATTACAATTACATAGCACAATATACAATCTTCAACTAATGCAACAAAATATTCATGGCCAAACAATTGCAAACTAATTTCTTGCCTAAATTTATTTACAAACATTTCAAAACACCAAAAACTTTTCTCTAAGCATTTTTACAAAATTCAACCTTTATTCCCTCTGGCAACCATAGAGTTAAACTTTTAGTCTCGCTACGCCCTCAAGAGTTTTTCAGCCAGCTTTCCAAGCCTTATCTGTTGCCTGTCCGCTTGGGCCCGATCCTTTTTTCCTCTCCAAATACGCTGTCTATTATAATATAGGCCACATCTAATATCAAGCAGTCTACAACGGCCAATAATCAGCACATAACACAAAATTAACAAAAAGTCTAAACAGACTAACAAAGGCACTTTACATAAAAATTCTTAGGGTCACATAAATTCAAAGCCATTCTCCCAAATTACCTAAATTTATGCCTAAACAATCCACAATTCCCCCCTTGAGAATACTCAACAAACCTTTTGGCTGAGTTTTCTCAAACTTGAAAAACAACAAACAATTAAACTCTAAAAAGCTGGGGTAAATAATTTCACATTCATCCTCCCCATGAACCCGGCAGGGTTCGATATGTAAAAGCCCTCACCCCCCAACTCAACCGGTTTACATGCTGGGGAGGGGCACTACAAATATTTACACTTTTACTTAAACAGTGTCTAAATATATTTTTACAACTCCAGATCAAATGGCACTCCTAATATATTTGTAAGGGCAGTGGGCTATCCTGGTGCTCAAAATCACTCCGAATGGCCATCAGCTGGCCATTCAAAACTTCAAACATACTAGCTCCCACGGCAATGCTTTCTCAGCCTCAATAAAAGAAGGACATATCATTTACAATCCAATTAGGGTGGGCTATACATACTGAAGGATTTATCCAAAACACAGGGCGCAGCCTGTAGAATAAACCCCGAAATTCAATTAATACCACAGTTCCAAACATAAGTCCCACAAATTTCGTCCTGCCAGTGTGTAATTCTTTGTTTCTTCACCAGGGTCAGTTCTCAATGTCCTTTTAATCAGGAATTTCTGGACTTTGGCAATATCAACAACATAAGTGTTTTTTCTTGTTTTCCACCACCGGCATGGTTCAGCTTCTACGGGGGAAATTTACCAGGACATCATCCCGTAGTAATTTTGCTTCTTTCAAAAAACAACAACAAAAAAATTCCAATAACACAGTGGGGGCTGCCAAGGGACACCTTGTCCCTTTTTCATGCTGTCCAAAAACACAATAGGACTAAAAAATTACATAGGGCAATCATTAGTAAAAAAATTCTTCTGATGTGGAGGGATCTTTTTGCAGTAAAAATCATGGGTCCAAGCAGTCAGTCTTTTTTGTAGCGTTTCTTTACCCATAAGAAAGGAAATCTAACACATTCCGGTAATGCCAGGCCGAGTTTTGCAGCTCTCATTAACCTTTTTGGGCCCAGTCACGCTCTCTTTAGTCTGGGCTGTTCGCCAAGTCTTATCTTTAGCTTGCTTAGTTAACTCATGCTGTTCCTTTTCCTTCCCTGCTTGGCTTCTTTTAATCTGTGAATCCTGTGTCAGCTATTGCTGCTCATACCGGAGAAGCACAACGGTTTTCCCGGCACTGTCCCAGGCTCAAACCAGCCAGCCTTCTCCGGGCTCCTGCCAAAACAACTTACTTGCTTGTAGGTCCAAACGACCTCCGGGGCCACGGCACGAGCCTCTACTTGCGCCGTGCACTCCAACATCTTCCCGTCCAGGGCTCGCTTCCAGCGGAGCACCTCCTCGTCCTGTGCCCGAAGGCCGGTCAGGAGGAGCCTCCACAACTCCCCCTCTCTTCTTAATAAGTGAATCAGTGCAGCAGGGAAGATCTTTTCCCTTTGTCGGTTCATAATGTGCAACAAAGGCTTCTGTGTTATCTTTTCTTCAGCTGATACAGCGGTACTCATATCTGAGCTTGGGTGCGCCTCTCTTTTCGGACGCTCGCCCCTGAGCTCAGGCGCGCGTCTCTGTTGGACGCCCGAGGGCTTCTCCGGCACTCTCCCCTGCGGCTCCCAGCCGCTCACCGCGTCTCTGTTGGACGCCCGGGGGCTTCTCCGGCACTCTCCCCTGCGGCTCCAAGCCGCCCGCCTCTGGGCTCAGGCTCCTGGCCGTTCGCCTCTGGGCTCAGGCTCCCGACACTATCATCACTCGATACGAGTCACGTCGGATAAGCACTCCCCGCCTCTGGGCTCAGGCTCCTGGCCGTTCGCCTCTGGGCTTCTCCGCCTGGGTCAGGCCACCGACACTTTCATTCGATACGAATCACGTCGGGGTCACCATTTGTTGCAGCGCAGGCGTGCGTGGACAGAGCTCGACCATCAATATGATTTAAAGCAGAGTCATTTTATTTCTCTCCAGCATATTTCATTTATACAATTAATGCAGGCAATCAAGCAATTGCTAATTGGTTAATAAGGTACAAACAAGCACAGCTGTAACTTCATTGGCTATTTAACATCCTGGCCAACCCTCTAATTTATTATCCTATTATCGCCTCCCAGCAGATAAGAACGAGCCTCATCCTTGAGACTTGCATGTCAGTTTCCCACACTCTTATGCAAAACAATCCGACAGCTTGGGGTCTCACAGGGCATGTGACCATGTCATCTGGTACAGGAATCCATCTTAAACCTGGGGCTTTTCCCCAGGAGAGAGACAAAAGATTCCTGCCTTGTACCAAAGCTGTATAAGGGGGTGGAACAGAAGAAAGGTGGCTGCCGTCATGAGAAATCCCCTAGCTACCACCTGAGCTGGAACAAGGACTATACCAGGTGCAAAGATTGGGCCCAGACAAGAAATAAGTCTAGTCTGCAAAAGAAGCTTATTGGAAGATCTCTGAGGGTGAGATTTTATCTGTATTGAGTTTCATACTGTATTAGTCTTAGACTTGCATGTTTTTGTTTTATTTTGCTCTATGGAGAATACAAACTCCACAGAGAAGGAAAAGTTAATGCCTTAGAAAAATCTGTGTAGTGTTAGAGTGTCTAGGAACCACTCTCCTATAGCTTCTTTTCTCTGATTTCCTTTAGAAAATCTGAAGCAGGGTGCAGAAAACCATTCTCTTTTCTGAGGTGTGAGCTCAGGACCTACTGAGTATGAGACTGACATGCTGCCAACTATGCTAAGAAGGCCCAGGAAAATGTTTAGGCTCAGTGCATATAGGACACTCCTACAGCAGTGACTGGGGCAGGGAAGGAGCTGGAAGAAGCAGGGAGATCTGGTGCCCACAGACCTGTCCTGGCATCTTTCTCAGCAGCAGAGAAATCAATTTGCCCTTCCAGTGAACAATCTGCTGGAACTAATGGCAGCACAGGGGCGATGTTTCTAAAGTATGCACCCACCTCTACATTTTAGAACTTACTCTCCTTTTTCTAGTATAGCACTTTGTGTATGAATTAGGCAAAGCAAACTACACAGGTAAGAGAAACAAGGTCTTGAGAGAAAGCTTGAACTCATAACCCCAACAGATGGCCCCTCTGCACTAACCAGTTGCACCCCTAAAGATGTTTTTTAAACACATTTGGGAAGCAGGCAGTTATCAGTCTCTGTGGTTCACACCTTTGCCTGGTAATTGAAAGGCTGCTGGTTCAAACTTAACTCAAGATGCGGCTTTTCAGCGATGAGACTCCAGTACATTTTAACAGGAAGAAAATCTCTATTCTGGCTTTGCCCATTAGACTCCTTCTGCCCATCTTCTCCCCCTCCCCCAGTCTCTTTCCTTCCCCACTGGGGCCATGCAGAGAGGAGCCCCAGTCAGTCTCTGTCACAGAGAGTCTGTATCCCATAAAGGGAGGGAGGGGTCTCTCTAAAACATTGATAATGAGGGGAGTGGTGCGTGTTGTTAGGGGGAGACAGGATGGAGAACTAACAGTGGGACACAGAGATTCCCCCAGATTTGGGAGATCCCCTGCTGCCCCCCATCAGCCAGCTGTGAGAAGAACAACTGTGGGGGTGGGGGGTTTCCACATGCTGCCCCCGCCCCAACTGCCAACTCTGCCAACTGTGGCAATGGGAGCTGCGGGGGTGGAGTCTGCAGGCAGCGGTGCGCAGAGACGCCCCTGGCCCTCCAGCTTAGGGGCTTTTGGGAGATGCCTGAGGTAAATGCTGCACCCCTCACCCTCTCCTGCAACCCCCTGCCCCAGCCCAGACCCCACACCTGCACCCAACCTCCCTCCAAGAGCCTGCCCCCCACACCCACTCCTGCACCCCAACCCTCTGACTGAGCCCAGACCCTGCACCCAAACTCTCCCAGAGCCCAACCCCTCTCTCTCCCACACCCAAAGTCCTTCCCAGAGCCTTACACAGGTGTATGTGGCAGGTGGGGCAGGACTTGGTCCCATTCTGGGCACCACCAAAAATTATACAAACCTGCCACCCCTGTCCAGCCCAACCTTCTGCTGATGCACCTCAGCCCACACCCGTGCAGGGTTTGAAGCTTTCGTTGCTTAAATTCCAGGATGCGGAGGGATTTCAGCTCCCCTTTGCCCAGAGGGAACCTTCACCCCACTCCTAACCAGGTTCTTGTCCATGGGATCACTGTAGGGGGGCTGGGTCCCTCGGTGTCTTTTCTCTCTCTAGGACAGGCCAGGGTGCAATAACTGGGGGCATCTGAGCACCCAGGACCTTCTGTGGGGCTGCCATTCCCCTTCCCCTTCTGTGGTCCCATCTGTCATTGACTCCAGCCTTTTTTCTATCCATCGTCAGCACCATCCCAAGCAAGCTGCACTCACCTCAAAAAGACAGAGTCCCGTGGCACCTTACAGACTAACAGACGTATTGGAGCATAAGCTTCCGTGGGTGAATCCCACTTCGTCAGATGAATGTAGTGGAAATTTGCAGGGGCAGGTATAAGTATGCAGGCAAGAAGCAGGCTAGAGATAAGGAGGTTAGTTCAATCAGGGAGGATGAGATCCTCTTCTAGCAGTTGAGATGTGATCACCAAGGGAGGAGAAACTGCTTTTGTATTTGGCTAGCCAGGCACAGAATTCCCACTCCATTCATCTGACGAAGTGGGGATTCACCCACGAAAGCTCATGCTCCAATACGTCTGTTAGTCTAGAAGGCGCCACAGGATTCTGTCGCCTTTTACAGCTCCAGACTAACACAGCCACCCCTCTGATACTCAAAAAGACAGTGTCCCCTGCTGGGAGTAAATCACTGACCTCTCTCCTCCCTGAGCACTGACTGCCCCTCTGTTTCCTTGCCTCTCAGGCTGTGCAGATGGGACCTTTCCCTCCAGTGCTGGAGGATTCGCCCTTCTCATCTACCATTGTCCCAAGCAGCACAGTGGGTGGGAATCTTAAACGTACCGAGGTGACTTAGGAGCAGAACCCCCCCCAGACCTTCCATGCAATTGTCAATTGCCCCTCACTGAGCAGGACTGAAACTGGTGCAGGGAGACTGGTGGGCCACATCCCCTCTGGGCATGAGCAAAGCAGCAGGGTGAAAAAAAGGCTCATGGAGATGCTGGGGATTGAACCCAGGGCCTTATATATGCAAAGCATGTGCACAACCACTGAGCTATATTCCCTAGCAGGTTGTGTTTGCTATGGGTTACACTCAGAACCCTCCTGTTTCCAGAGCATCCAGTGACCTATAAGCTTCATGAGAAGCCCATTCCCCTCTCTGAGGACCAATCCTGCTCTCCTGGAGGTGACTTATTCATAGGGGTCACTTTTCAGCAGGGCCAGATTCTATGTGTGGGGCAGAGAGAGTGGGTGCCCTGGTCTCAGGGTGCAGAGATACACTCAGCCATCTCCCCTGCATTGGGTTGGGGGTGCTGCAATCCCCTGCTGCAAGGTCATGGTGGGGGATGCTGTGAGGCCCTGGTGGCAGCAGTGGTGTGGGAAGCACCAGGTATTTCTAGGATCTGCTATTTCCACCTGCCTGTGAAGTCCAGATTTCCCCAGCACATTCACTGCGGTGCAATTGGGTCACTATTTCCATGGCTGGACAGCAAAGAATGGCTCCCAGTTTCCCTTCTATTGCCAGCAGGATTAGCCTGTGTCAGTGCTTAATGAGGTGGATCTTGTTGTAGATTGTTATTCATTCCCCACCTTGACAATTCACACAGTCCCTTTCCCAGGCAGATTCCCAGCACCTCAGTGATCCTGGTAGCAGGGTTGGGTCCTGAGATTTTCAGGGTTCTTTTCCCCTCCACCTGGAATGAACTCAGCTTTTTCCCCATCCCAGACAATCCATGAAATAGCAACAGCAGCATAAAGAAAGAGGGGAGGGAACATCTCACGGCCAGGGCTGGATGTGCCCAGAGCCCCCTGCTTGTCCATTGTTTCCATGCAGAGAAAGGCCTAACAAGACCCAATGGCTGGAAGGTGAAAAGAGACAAATTCATATTACAACAAAGGCACAAATATTCAACAGCGAGGATAATTGACCACAGGAACAAGCTACCAAGGAAAGTGGTGGATTCGCCATCTCCTGATGTCATTTCATGAAGACTAGATGCCTTTCTGGAATGTGTTTGCCCCCAAAGTAGCTCTTGTGTCATACAGGAGGCCTGTGATATGCAGGGGGTCAGATTAGATGCTCTAATGGTCTCTTCTGGCCATAAAGTCGACTAATTTCTGAAAACTGAGTGTAGCATTGGGAGCAGCGTCTGATGTTTTCCTGTCTAGTCAGCTTGCTGCCTAGAACGAACGCTCCTTGAGTGGGGTGATCCACAGGGAGTAGCTCAAACCTCCAAAGTGCCTGGCCAGGGGCAGGACATTGGCACAGCAAGGGAGGGGTGTGGCAGTGACATCACAAAGGCCTTTTGCAGGACCTCAGACTATTGGTGAAAAGTGGTGGGGAGGTGGTGATCTCACAGAGAGATGCTGACATCAGCCAGGCAGGACGGGGCGAGGGGCCAGGGAAACCTCAGAGACCCCTGTGGCTTTGCTTCAGCAAGTCTCCTTCTCCAGGTCTCTCTTTGAGGACTGAGAGAGTATTCAGGTTCACGGACGTGAGCGTCAGGAGGAACCTCTTTTGAGTTTTCTCCTTCCCTTGTAGTGATTTTACTAGAAAACAGCCGTCCCTGTTTAGAAGGTAAGAGCCTTCAACAAATGACTACGCAGATGGTGTCGGAGAGAAGGGTTTGGATTCTTTGACAATGGGATGGTCTTCCAAGAAGAAGGATTGCTAGGCAGAGACGGGCTCCACCTCACGAAGAGAGGGAAGAGCATCTTTGCAAGCAGGCTGGCTAACCTAGTGGGGAGGGCTTTAAACTAGGTTGACCGGGGGAAGGAGACCAAAGCCCCGAGGTAAGTGGGGAAGTGGGATACCGGGAGGAAGCACAAGCAGGAGACTGCAAGAGGGGAGGACTCCTGTCTCAGACCGAGAAAGCGGGACAATCAGCGAGTTATCTTAAGTGCCTATACACAAATGCAAGAAGCCTGGGGAACAAGCAGGGAGAACTAGAAGTCCTGGCACAGTCAGGGAATTATGATGTAATTGGAATAACAGAGACTTGGTGGGATAACTCACATGATTGGAGTACTGTCATGGATGGATATAAACTGTTCAGGAAGGACAGGCAGGGCAGAAAAGGTGGGGGAGTTGCGTTGTATGTAAGAGAGCAGTATGACTGCTCAGAGCTCCGGTATGAAACTGCAGAAAAACCTGAGAGTCTCTGGATTAAATTTAGAAGTATGTAAATTTTCACTTCTCTGCCAGCAGCCTTGCAGAGCACACACCTCTCTCTCTCCCTGCTTTCCTATCACCAGTTATGTTACTACAGGAATGAAATCGAGACATCCCGTAAAACAGCGAGTTCCACATTGTTCTTCAAACCTCAGATCATTGAAATGCAGCTTTGCATTTGAGATACTATATGACTGTAGTACACTTTGCACTGCCTGCATCTACAGCGACATCAGGAGAGGAGAAGAGGACAAGACTGTCCCTAGCATATGTGATTTTAAAGAAAGGTGAGACACACCCACCCACTATCAATACAACAAGAAGGGAGAACAGTAGCTGGTGCCAAGAGAGAAGGTGCAATGAAACCCTTCTGTACCCACAACTGATGTCTGAAAAGCATCAGTCATTCTGCAGATCAAAGAAAGAAATAGCAGCCAGTTTCAGACAGATAGGATCCCTTATGACCTATATAGGAGAAGTGCACTTCCCTATAGCAGTTTCCCAACATAGTTTTCTTATGGATTTATTTATTTAGCAAAAATTAAGATTAGGAGTCTGATTTAAATTTTGTACATTTTCAGTGTTATCTAAGTATGAAACTATTGCAGCTACTTTTATTTTACTCCTGCCTTCATAAAAAGCTACTGAGTTATAACAGATAATTACAAAGACTAAAGTACATGCTTTAATATAATTAGGACCAGGCAACCCAAGATGAAAACTACACCGTGGAAGAGTCCTACAACCAGGTATTTGAGGCCAATCCCTTTATCAATGGAATCCTCAACCAAAATATGAGGAAGGAGAAGAGTCACCCTCAAGCCTTTGACAATAGTTCAAGGTCAGACACCAAGAAGACCAGCACCATTCGTATTCTGGTTTTGGATAAAATACTTGATCTTGCCTACATCATAGAAACCTTCATCTCTCCAAGTCTACACCCCACTACACCCTTTAGCAAGAAAGTAACCATTAAACAAGTTCTGAATCAGTCGTCTTTCTTCCCAATTTAGTTTTAACAATAAAGCTGCAACTTAAGTAGCTATGGGAGATGACAGTGCAACTACTAGGTATTGGTGGGGGAAAAGTGTGCTAGTAATGTCCTGGATATACTGGCAGGGCCGGCTTTAGGGCAATTCAACCAATTCCCCTGAATCGGGCCCTGCCCCTAAGAGGGTCCCGTGCCCAAGCCCCGGTTCGGTGTATTGGCAAGAGTTGATGCACTGTACCGGGGTGGCCCGGCTTCTCCAGGGGACAATTTAAAGGGCCTGGGGGCCCTTTAAATTGCCACCACAGCCACACTGCTGGAGCCCTGGGGTAGGGCTGTGGGGATCTGTGGGCTACTTTAAAAGTCCATGGCTCCCATTGCTTCTATCATCCCACCCCTTTAAATAGCCACTGGAGCCCTGACACCTCCCCAGGGCTCCGGCAGCTGTGTACATGGCCAGGGCTGTGGAAACAGGGGAGCCCCTGGTGGGGGAGGGAGGAGGAGGAGGGAGCACTTACCATACCAGGTGGTCTGTACCCCCTGTACCCGCACCCCCTGCCCTATCTCCAGCCAACCCCTGCCGCACCCCCCTATGGCCCTGCTTGAAGCCAGCCAGCCCACCCCACCCCACCCACCCCTGTCTCCAGCCATTGCTGCACCCCTTGTCCTGCCTGCAGCCAGCCCCATGTCCCCTGGTGCCCTGCAATTCCCTGGGCAGTAACCCTGCACACCTGCGTCAATGATGGGAGAAGAGAGCAGCTGGTACCCACACATGTGCACACCCTAGGGTGACCAGACAGCAAGTGTGAAAAATCCGGATGGGGTGTAACCCTTCTGCCCCTCTGAGTTGGCAGCATCAAGGGCCGGGTTCAGTATCCAGGGGTTCCGTTTCAATAACACAATGCAAACCCGGCTCGAGCCCCCACCCAGTGACCTGGGACAATTACATACCACCCCCCCCGGGTGCCTCTAGGAGGCAATACTTCCCCACTCACAAGCACAGGGTCCGAATGTAGCAAAATCCTTTTAATAAAGGAGGGAGTGGAGGTTACTAGGATCCTATATAAGAAAATCACCCCAAAATTGGGACTGTCTCTATAAAATTGGGACATGTGGTCACACTAGCACACTCCCAGGGAGTGGCAGGGACCCACACATGTGAAATGGAGCTCATTTCTAGTTCTGTCCCATCTTTTTAAAAAATAACTGTAGGTAGGTTTAACATACAGCCGCATTTTCCCAGACATGTCAGACTTTTTGGTTCTTAAATTGCTGTCCGGGAGGAATTTTTAAATATGGACATATGGTAACCCTATTGGTACCAAAAATACATACTCTGGCACATCCCTTACATCAGAACTTTTTATAGGGAACCGGTTGCTAAGAAAGGAAAGGCTTTTTCTTTAACCTTTTTTTTTCTTTTTTTAAGTCATCCCTGCTGGGGCCCCGCCGAAAATGTTTGAATTGCGTGGGCCCCAAACTTCCTAAAGCCGGCCCTAAGTAGTCTGTTCAGTGTTATAGCTTTTAATATGCTAATGCAAACACTGTAATAGAGCATTAATGTCCCAATGTACTGTAGCTTGTTTTAACTTACCGTAATACTAGACGTGGTGCATGTGAACATTGCCGTAACGAGGGCAAGGTGAGTGAGGCACTTGCCTCGGGCACGGAAAGTGAGGGGCTCAGAAAGTCTCTCCTTCAGCGGCAATTCGGCAGCAAGTCCTTCCCTCTGAGAGGGACTGGGGGACCCGTTGCCGAATTGCCACTGGTTGTGATCAATGGAGAGGGGCGGCACATACGACTCTTTTGCAGAAATTCGTTGGTGGATCCTTCCCTCCAATAGGGAAGAGCCAGACATGCTGCCTCTGTTCCTTGCCTTGTGTGCAAAAATCCCTAGTGACGGCTCTGCATGTGAAGCTCTCTTAAAAGCTGACACTACAGTAGTGATATTCCCAAGCCAGCATGCATAGGGCTGGGAGTGGGGAAGGGGAGTGCATTTAGGTATAGGTAACATCTCTCACACCAAACAGGAACTTTTCCACAGTTCATTATTATACCTTGTCTTACAAACACCAAAAACTATTACATATACACAAAGGTCAATAATCCCCCCCTCCCTATATATACAGAGTTGTGCTTCTGCATATAGGATCTATCTCAGATTAATATTGAGCTACCAGCTGTTCAGGAATCAGTAAAGAGTCAGCTGCCAAGCCACATGCTGAATCCTATTGCAAACAGTATGGGTGACTCCTGAGGCATTCTGAAGCAAGAGATTACTGTAAAACTTTAAATAAGACGCAGAAAGAATAAACTTTTCCTAGGTTTTGGTTCTGTCAGATTTATTTTATTATGTATAGTAGGTGTTTAATATAAATGTAGCCCTTCTGCCCCTCTGAGTTGGCAGCATCAAGGGCTGGGTTCAGTATCCAGGGGTTCCGTTTCAATAACACAATGCAAAACCGGCTCGAGCCCCCACCCAGTGACCTGGGACAATTACATACCACCCCCCGGGTGCCTCTAGGAGGCAATACTTCCCCTCTCGCAAGCACGGCATCTGAGTGTAGCAAAATCCTTTTAATAAAGGAGGGAAACAATGCGGCATCACATTGGAGAAACACCACAAATAGGATTATAACACAAACCATAAGCAACAAAAACCCACCTCCAAGTATGTTTGGCAATGTCCTTTCCCCCTTAGGGTCTTAAGTCCAATCACCCCAAAGTCCAACAACCCGAAAGTCTCTGGTCAGTGCCACCCCCCGAGTTCAAAAGTTTATCTGCAGTTTTACCCCCCAGCACGGGTGGAGATGGAGTGGGGAGACACACAGAGGGTGTTAAGGGGCACCTTACATGGGCCAGGGCCAACTGCTCCACCTCTCCGTGGAGTTCTGCTGCAGCCTTCACCACAACCAGCTCCACTCCACCAGCTGTGCCGCTCCTCCAGCCGACCCGTGAGCCGCTCCAGCCATCCCCGCAAACTGCTCCACTCCGCTCTGTTCCATGGGCTGCTACAACACGCTGCCAACTGCTCAACTCTGCCAGCCGCTTAGCAAGAGATCTTCAGGCTCCCCCACTAGTTAATACAGCACTCAGTGATCTCAGCTCAGTAAGTTCAGCTCTTTTAGTGATTTTAGCTCTTAGTAGGGGAGCCCCAGTGCTGGCTACTGGGCCAACATGAATTCAGCTTAGCAGCCTCTAGATGGACTCCTAAGGGAATCAAAATTAGCTCTGCTGTTCAACAGTGGAGAGAGGAAGATGTGCAATGGGTGTTCCAGGCCCTCAGAAAGGGGCCATACCACAGCACCTGCATGACCTGCTGGACTTTGACGCATTTATTGTCTCATTCTATAGATAATGTGATTGTAACACAATGTGACTGAAATGAAACCACTTCCAGATGAGGAAACAACAAAAGAGAAAAGCCATTATTGCATTGGCTGGGAATCAAACCCAGATCAACTGCTTGGAAAGCACCTACACACACCACTATACCACCAATGCATCTGGCAGGAGTAGCTTTCCTGCAGACTCTGTGTGCTGGCAGAGGGAGTGACACATGACCACAGAGTTAGTGAGCAGGGTGGATGGGCTGGAAGCTGCCTGACAGCTGGGAGCAGAGTTACCATCCCAGTGTGACTGAAAGGGGGCAAAGGTGAAAATAGAGCTCATTGGGAGCTGGCCCCACACCAGCCCCAGCCCTAGGAGAGCGGAACTGAAGCTCAACTTCAATCATAGAAAAATCTTTCCTGAGAAGGAAGGGGACAGCTTGTTTTAAAGACCAGGTTTGTGTTTGTTCCTGCTACATACGGAGGGGCTGGGTAGTGCTGATTCCAACCCCCAGACTCTGGGAGGATAAGGAACAAATTCAGGCTGCCAGTGACCTGCAGGAGGGAGATGATCTTTTGACAGTGACGGACGCCTCATCCTAAAGGCCTCTGTCTGCCCCCTTCCAGTGACTGTTTGGTACAGGAATGCAGCCCCCACTCCTGGGTCTCTCCTGGGGAAATAATGTTTCTGTGCAAAACACCAAAGCTTTTAACAGAAAGGAAGAAAAGGAAATGGCCACATGATGGGACTAGGACATAAGGAATGAAACACAAGATCCTTCTTCCCTGTGCATTGACTTTTAACCTTGTTTGTGGTGGTGGTGTATCCATGTTGGTCCCAGGGGTCCTCTGGGGCGCCGGGCATTGGCCACTTTCGGGAGAATGGGTGAGATGAACTGGTCTGACTCAGTGTGGCTGTTCTTATGTTCTAACTGCTGGTTATGGAGGAGACGACCTTCCAGGCTACACAGAACTGAAGAAGGGTGTTGGGTTATCTCCACAGCTCTTTCACCAACAGAGGTTGGTCCTCTGCAAGCTCTTACCCTCACCTGCCTTGTCTCTCTTGGACTCTGAAAAGTGTTTTCTCTCCACTCCCCTTGGAGAGACGTTAAGTTTCCCTTTGGGCAACTATCAGGCTGAAGCAATTGTATTGACTATGACACTAGAATTGAAGATTTAATATTATAAATAAATGAGTCTAAACCTGAGGTTCTGGTTTTCACATTGGTTTTTCTAACTCAGTTCCCAATTCTCTTCTAGAAAGGCCTCCAGGACGCCTGCCCAGCCCAGCAAAAGTGGCCAGGAGAAAGCCCACACTGCTGCTCTTTCAGGTAGTTGAAGGCTGCTATGAAACCCCCTCACTCAGTCAGTCCCCAGTCTGTGGCAGTGCCTGGGATTCTTCCCTCCTAAGTGCAGGACTCTGCACTTCTCCTTGTTGAACCTCCTCAGATTTCTTTTGGCCCAATCCTCCAATTTGTCTAGGTCGCTCTGGACCCAAACCCTGTCCTCCAGCGCTTGGATTCTTTACATGCTTTCACAGAGCGAAGAGCACATGTTCCATGATTTCATAGGGCAGTTTTGTGCTATCGGGCGCTTTCCCTGTGTGAATTTGACAGGTGGATCAACATAGAGACACATTGTGACCCTCTCAGGGTGCTGAGGGCTGTGAGTCTCCTTGTTGCCACCTGCCACAAGGAAGAGGGAGTTTTGCATTTGGCAGCTGGATGTTAGTGACCAAACTCACCAGCCTGCTGGAACTCAAGCACCCTCCTCTGAGCTACAGCAGCCACCCTAACCCCTGAGTTACTTCAATGTGTCCCCCTCTGGGGTCCAGCCCGGATCACCAGATACTCGGTGAAATCCCAGATCCTCTCTTCCCCAAGTATCCCAGGTTACTAGTTTTACTGTGGACCATTGCTACTGTATCTCACACAGCACCTGAGTACAGTTATCGAACAAGCAAAAAAATTTATTTAACAACGGATAGAGATTTAAACAAATAAACGTGAGTGATGGAAACCAACTGTTACCACTAAACAAAGGCAGAAAATGATAGAATAGAAAGGCCAGCACAAAAAACAGAGAGAGGAACAATAAGATACTAAAAGGACAATGGTTGGAACTCTCCATTTCTCTCAGTCTTTGGATTGATGGGTACTAGAGCTGTAGCAACAGTTGAGGAACCAGGGTAAATTAAATCTAAGGTTTGAGCTGCTAGTGAAGCATTTTCCACACTCACGGCATTCATAGGGCCTCTCTCCTCCGTGGATTGTTTGATGCCTAATAAGGTGCGAACTGCGATTGAAGGTTTTCCCGCACTCAGTGCATTCATAGGGCCTGTCCCCTGTGTGGATTCTCTGATGTCTACAAAGGTCTGAGCTGCTAGTGAAGCTTTTCCCACACTCACAGCATTCAAAGGGCCTCTCCCCTGTGTGGATTCTCTGATGTTTAGAAAGGGCTGATCTTTGAGTGAAGCTTTTCCCACACTCACTGCATTCATAGGGCTTTTCCCCTGTGTGGATTCTCTGATGTTTAGAAAGGTCTGAGATGCTAGTGAAGCTTTTCCCACACTCATGGCATTCAAAGGGCCTTTCCCCTGTGTGGATTCTCTGATGTTTAGAAAGGTCTGAGCTGCTAGTGAAGCATTTCCCACACTCACGGGATTCAAAGGGCCTCTCTCCTGTGTGGATTCTCTGATGAACAGAAAGGGCTGGTCTTTGAGTGAAGCTTTTCCCACACTCACTGCATGTATTTTTTCTCTTTCGGCTGAGGATATCCTGCTGTGTTGTGGTTTCCATGAGGACCTTCTGAGTTCCCCAACAGGAAATAAATTTATCCACTTTCTTCCCTGGCTGGTTTCCTTCATCTGTTTGTGGTCTGTGCTGAATCTCCCAGGATTTTCCCTGCTCATGACTCCTGGACACATTCCTTTTCGATCTTTGAGATAATGCTCTGTTTTTACCCACTGGCTCAACATTTTCAGGCTGAGAATTCTGCTCCTCTTTCTCACATGCCATTGCATCACCTGCTGTGACAGAGACAGAAACCTCAAACAGGGATGGAAAGGGGAAGACCAAACAAAAACAAGTGCTGAAGACAGGTCAAATAAAAATCAGGAGCTGAACTCCCCCAAACTCTTCCCCCAAATAGGAGAGAGGAGGGGGATGAATTCAGCCTTCACATCCCATCCAAATACGCAGGGGGAAGGGAGGAAGCTACTGCCTGGTGTCTGCTAGGATCTATAGGAAGCCATGAACTATATTTACCCTGAGGATACGACCCCTGCTAGGGACAATAATGAACTGAGAGACCTCCCAAGGGCTTTGTTAGGCATTCCAGATGTTTCCTTCAGGCACTTACAGATTCTGAGGTGGTTTAATGTTTCCTCACCTGTGCAGGGAGTTCTCAGGATCTCTCTTTCCTCTGAACCCTGGAGGTCTGGGACCCATGGCTCTTCCCCTTGTTCCAGCTGGGAGATCACATCACGCTGGAAAACTAGAAACCCTGCTCAGATGAAAGAAAACAAAGGAGTTCAGTTGATTTCATAAGACTTGGTCATAAAAAAACAAACATTCTATTAATTTAACTTCAGTGCTTAGTGTGGCCTGGTGGGCCAGGGGCAGTTCTCACTGAAAATGCCAAAGTTAGGGCAGGCTGAAAAAGGGAGAGCAGATGCTCCCAGAACTGCTGGTTAACACTGAAGTTAAACTCACTGACCAGTCACCAACTGGGTTATCGAGAAGCTGAAAAAAGAAATCACACGGCCCCCTTTATTCCATCCCAGTTCTCTGACTCCTAATCAGCAGCTAGGTCCAGTACAGTGAGAGGTTATTTAAAAACTCTGCTCACATAAACAAAGTGTTCCTCTGACCCCAAAGGGTCACAGCCACATCACCAGGTCAGTATAGGTTTGGATATTACCCAAAATTCCATCCTTCCAGCCAATCCTTTAGCATCTAAACTAAAGGTTTAAACGAAAGAAAGACAGAAAGAAGTTAAATGGGAACGCAGTCAGATACATTCCAAAATGGATATATCAGGTTCTTAGCAGTATTGGTGAGTTGCTGGCTTGAAAGTCTGTCTGGAACACATCCATAGCTTGGATGGGTTATTCAGTCCTTTGTTCCAGGGTTCAGTTTGTAGAGAAGTTGCTCCAGAGGTAGGAAGGGGGAATGAAGACAAAATGGAGATGATGCAGCTGCCCTTTACATTCCTTTTGCCGTGTGGCTTGTACTTCCTGTGTCCCAAATACAAGATTCACAGCACGTGGCATGGAAAAGCCTTGAAGTTCTCATTACACAGGCATACCCCGGCATGTCTTGCTGACTCAATAGGTGTATCCCCTTGGTCCTTTCCATGGGCTCATTATACAGCTGATGACTCTCAATGGGCCATCAAACAGGGGGCAGTGCTGATGCCAATATATCTGGGGGTGTCACCCAGAAACACTGCACAAGTCTGGAAATACAGATATACCCTACATATCTATAACTCACAATACAAAGGTGATACAAACATAGAAACAAAATTATCATACTTGGCAAATCATAACATTTTCACTGACACCTTACATGGCATATCTAGCACGATTCATTGCAATTTTATCAGATTATATTATTATTTTATTATTAATACCAAAATGTCTCACAATTCCATACAGTGTCACACTTGGTAAACCAGTGAATTCCCAGGACCAGTTCCCCAGGTCCTTGAAGATGCCAAACACTATGTTTGTGAGGGATTGAAATACCCACATATCTGCTGGGAACACACACACACACAGACACTGTATCTGTCTACACCCCTGTGTTCACTCTTCTAGAAAATTATGATCAATTTTGTACACAGTATGGCTTGTGAGGTATCATTTGAAAGAACAGAGGGAACAGGAACCCTTACCCAGCGAGGTCACATTCTCATAGTTCTCCTGCATGACATCCCAGTAGAGGGCTCTCTGAGCGGGGTCCATCAGAGCCCACTCTTCCCTGGTGAAATGCACAGCCACCTCTTCGAAGGTCACCGGCCCCTGAAAGAGCAAGAGTCCAACACTCAGGACCTCTTTCCCCACTCACAGCCCCACCATTTGTGGCAGAGAGGAGTGAATCAAATGGAAGCTCTGGGTGGATCGCAGTCAACAGAGTCCCACCCCCACCCTGCTCAGCGTATCCAGCAAATACCAGGGTGACGGGACGAAGAGAGAGCCCCTTGTCTCTCCCAGCAGATCCATCACACACCTACTAGCCACCGACTGATACAGGAGATGGAGCCCCTAGCAGGGTTCAGGGAAAACTCCCTGGTAGGAAGCCCAATAACCTCCTCATTGTGAGGAGCGAGATATGAAGGGAGAGGCAGCTCCAATAAGCCTGACTCATGGGTGCCCCTTTCATATCTCACAGCAGCCGCTGGTTAGTGAGCTCAGGCTCCAGCACTGGGAGTCTGGTCAGTTTGACTAGCTCCATGGAGGTGGGCTATTTTCTTTCTTCACAAATTAGGGCATTTCCGCCTCCGAACCTCCTGGGTCTGTTCCTAGAATCTAGGCCACTTATTAAATAACTCCCAGCAGGTTTGCCACACCCTGGCCTCCTCCTTTCCCCACGCTGTGAATTTCCTGCCCCGCTCCAACCTCCAAACCAGACTGTGCAAACCTTCCCATCTCCGGTGTATTTGCTCTCCCTCTCCTCCAGCAGGAACCCACCAGCAACCCCCCGATAATCTCTACCTGAGTTGGCTCCACTGCAGCCATTTCTCTTCTCTGTCCCACGCCAGGCTGGGATGAGCTGGAGCAAAACATGGACGCCATTCTGCAGCCTGTCTGGGGGAGAAGGGCAGTTGTGAGCATTTCAGAACCGGTTTTAGTTAATTTCACATCAGAATTCCCCCAGGCCCCTTCCCTGCAGACAGACACCCTAGATCCTGCCATGCTGGGAAATGCTCAATCTGTTTATTACAATGTAGATCTGGCCCCTCCTGCCAGGCTAAGCCCAGACACATTTTTAACCTCCCTTCTCCCTCCCCTCACCCCGTAACAAAGTCTCTGAACACAAGGCTAGAAAAGAGCAGAACCAAAGGAGTCACTGTGGGGGATTCCCTCGGACACTGACCCCACGGCAGCCACACCCCAGCAGGGGGAATATGGAGTCAGGAACTGGCTTTTCCTCTGTCTGATCCTTGTTTTGTCCACTGGAAGGTGGTTCTGCCCAGGGATGCAGCAATACATGTATCTGGGTGGACTAGAGAACTGGAAATCTCTCCCCCCTCATTTCTACCACTGCCCCTTTCAGTCTCTCCTTCCCCGTCCTCTCTCCCTGCCCCTCTGGCTGGGACAGTCCCATTCCTGGGGGCTTTGCTCTCCCATGGCTGGATTTTCTCCTGGCAATTGCTACTGGGAGGAGAAATGAGGAGGGGCTGTTTGTGCAGAGTCACTTTCTTGCCAGTCCCCAGCACTTTCCCTGAGGTCTGTCAGTTACCTGGAGACTCTGGCTCAGAATTTAGTATTAACAGGGCCCAGGGCTGCCCTAGGGGGCTAGGACCAGCTGGAGAAAGTCATCCCCTGGGCCAGGCAGAGAAGCAGCTTTAATTCAGGTCACTTCCCAGCACAGAACCCTGCTGGGGGAGCAGCAGCTGCTAAGCCTGGTCTCCCAGATCACAATGGAGGCTGCAGCCTCTGACCCAGGAAGCTGAACCCCAGTATCCTGAGCAGAGAGGGACAGAGCGTTTGAGCAGCTTCCCTCCTTTAGCTCTCTGGGTAGAGCAGCTAATGAGAGCCCCTCCTCACAGGGAGAATTGCTGATCTCATTTGCCCCACTGTCCATCCAGAGTCACTCCTTGTCTTTCCATACAGTGACTCTGGATTAACAATGGTCTCAATGAAACCAGAGTTCAGAAAGAATGAGTCCAGAACGCTGTGGAAGGGACCATTGTGCGACAGTGCTGACCCACTTCCCACATCCCTCACCCCCAGATCCAGGACAATGGACTGGACAATCTAGGACCATGGAACTGGAAGTTCCTGCAGTTTTCAAGAGGGGAGAAGAGGAAAAACCTGTGATTTCACCTCACAGTGTCTGATAAGTGGCTAGAAAGTTATCACGGTGATTGGGCCTGGCCGGGGAGTGTCGGGCAGTGCTTGGAGCCAGGATTCTGGCATAAGCTAATCAGGGAGAAGAAGTGAGGTCAGGAGCAGCCCCCAGAGCCCCAGCCTGCCACCCCCCCAGATACTCCCTGGGACCCAGCCCCCAGAGTCCCTGGCCAGGGACCCCAGATACCCCTCAGAGCCCCACCGGCCAGAGAACCCCCACCAGACCTTCATTGCCAGGTTGGGAATCCCAAAGGGTTCCCCCCACCAAGAGACCCCAACAGCCAGAGACCCCCCAAAAGGGACCCCCACTGGGAACTCAGTCCCTCACTGCCTGCCTAGGACTCCCCCCCCCCCAAGCAGGATCTGCCCTGCCCTTTGCCTGGCACCCCCTCTTCCCCCCTGCGGGATCCCCTGGTGCTTTACAGGGGCACCCCCTGGCCTAACACCGGGGATTCCCCCACACACACTCTGTGCACTGGGCACGGCAGCGATCCCAGGAGTCTGCGGGGGAAGCCCAGACAGAGCCCCTGGCACAGCACCAGGCTCCCTCTAACCCCCTGTCCCACCTCCCCAAGAGACGCCCACCCCGGCTGTTCTGCAGCCACCAGGCCCCCAGCGATACCCATCTCCAGGACCCACAGCCTCAGGGCTGGGCACATCACACCCACCCCCTGAAACCCCAAATCTCCAGAACCCACCAACCTCACTAGGGTACCCCCTGCCCAGCCACCCAGAGGCCTCCCCCACCACAATCCCCCTTCAGCTGCTATCTCCCCACACAGCCCCACCCCCACCCCGCAACACTGTTACCTCACAGTGCCTGAGAAGTGGATAGAAAGTGACCACCGCCCCCTGCTGGCCAGTCACACAGGCAGAGGGAGCCCTGGGGGATGTCTCTTGAACAGGAGAATGGAAGGCCTGGAGGGACAAAATAGGTAAGAAATGTCCATGGCCTGTCACTAGCAAATAATGGCCACCATGGATCCACCCCAGAGGTGGCTGCATCTTAGCACTGGAGGAAGCAACCCTTCACAGAGGCCATTTGCCATGGGGCTTGGGATACTTCTCAACTCACACTGCACTCAGAGTGACCTCCTCATCCCGTGCCAGCTGGAGAAAAGAAAAGGGTCCAGCCAACTCTCTGTTACCAGCCGGGAACCACTGCTCCCCCCAACAGGGGGAGGCCTCTGGCTTTGAGGGTTATTAACTAGCTGGCTGGTCTCTTTCGTCGGCAAACATAGTAACAGAGGTAAAGAGGGACAAATGATTCGCAAAGGAGTCGGGAAAGATGATCTCTGGGCAATTTAACCCCCTACAACATCCAGGATGGAGAAGGACTCAGGGCAACAGGATCCCTTGAAGGAAGAAGTTGCTGGGATTTAGAAACACGGGGAACAGCCCCAACCCGAGAGGACTTTTAACTGACATTTCATAATGACATAGAAAAAGGCAAAACCTGAGCAACGTTCAGAAATGAAAGAGAAAGGGTGGAAATCTGAGAGATTTTGGATCCATTTTGCAAATTATAGAGAGGAAAGTGGAAAATCAGAGGGATTTTATATCAGTTGTCGATAGGAGGCAAAATCTGAGTGTTTCACATCAATATTTGATAAATGAATAAAGAGGAAATGGGCAACATTTGCAAACATTTTATATCCAGGTTCAAGAATCTGAGAAAAGGTGTAAATCTGAGATTTTCTTGGTATTTCATAATTAGAGAGACCAGGGGAAATCTCAGGGCATATTCAATTAGAAATAGACAACTAGAGAGCAGTGGGGCAAACGTTTAGGGTATTTTATATGAATCTTTGAGATTTGCAAAGAAAATGTGTCAAACTGCGTATTTGATAACATGAGAGAAAAACACCAAGATCTGAGGGGATTTTATATTGTTGTTAACGAACTAGTGGAAAAGCAGGACTGTTGGACTGGATTTTATACGACTGTCCAATACATAAACACAAAGTAATGGTTCCTCCCACCCCAACCATTGCCATGGGCAGCAGGGAGCCCTTTGAGGAGCTGATTAAAAGGGCAAGGGAGGGGGAGCTGGAAGGTCCCTGGATAAAGGAAGGGGGCAGCAGTGGGGGACGGGCGGGTAACTGGCAACTGATGGTTGGGGGCAACTGTGTTGGTAGTTAGGGGGCAGCAACTGGGATTGGGAAACGGGGGTCTGGGCAGTCCCCATGGGGGACACGTGTGCCTCCCTTCCCTGCCCTGGCAGAGACCCGGCATCTCCTAGAATATCAGGGCTGGAAGGGACCTCAGGAGGTGTCAAGTCCAACCCCCTGCTCAAAGCAGGGCCAATCCCCAACTAACTCCCCAAATGGCCCCCTCAAGGAGTCAGCTCCCAGCCCTGGGTTTAGCAGGCCAGTGCTCCAACCACTGAGCCATCCCACCCCCACTCCAGGGGCAGCCATGTGCTGGGGAATGACTCAGGGCAACAATTTCCCACCTACACAAGGACAAATCGCTGCAGATGAAATGGGTGGGAAAATGCCCCTCACTAGAGAAGATTTTAAACTGACGTTTGAGACTCATGGGGAGAACGGGGGAAATCGGGGGAGACGGGAGAGCTGATCATTGGAGGGGAAAGGGGGGAAATCGCCCCAGATTTTATAGCCCCGTGTGAGATACTGTGAGAGAAAAGGGGCAGAAGTGGAGAGAATCAGTCCCACACGCCTCCTCCCCATGGACCCGGCAGGATCTGGTATGTGGGAGCCCACACCCACCCTAACCGGTCCAAATGCTTGGAAGGAGCACTGTGAATGTCCACACTTCCATCCAGAAAGTGTCCAAGTATGTCTTCATGACCACAGATCAGATGGTACTCCTGTGTGTCTGTAAGGGCAGTGGGCCAAGTCCAGTGCTCAGTATCAATTTAAACATATTAGATCCCACTGCAATGCCTTTCCAGCATCAGTGATATTTAGTACCATCTCTGTCAGTAACTTCTGGGTCACAGAACTAAGGGTGGAAATGACATGTAACTCATCAATGCCAGCCTGTACTTAAGATAGCTGAGCATCAAAAATAAGTCTAGTGGCCTTTTCTAGTTGGCCCAATTTCTCATCATTTTCTTGGCCTTTAAGAATATTCCAAATGGCAGTGTACCATTGGCCCCTAGACCACAGGGATTTGGTCAATTCTCTTTCTTTCCAGAGGAAATAACCCAGGCCCTCTGTTGTGCTAATCTAATGGCAGCCCCTTGTGAGCAATCTGGGTATGTAAAAGCGATCTGAAAACTGGATAAGGACAATGCTATTCAAAATGCAATGAGGGAGGGCAATACATGCTGAAGGATTTATCCAAAGCACAGGGCGCAGCCTGTAGAATAAACCCCAAAATCCAATTAATACCACAGTTCCAAATATAAGTCCCACAAATTTAGTCCTGCCAGTGTGTAATTGTTTGTTTCTTCACCAGGGTCAATTCTTAATGTTCTTTTTGGTCAGGAATTCCTGGACTTTGGCAATGTTAGTGGAGTGAGTGTTTTTTCTTCTTTCCCAAAACAGATGTAGTTTACCATTCTACAGGGAAGAGATGATGAGTACATCACCCTGTAATGGTTTTGCTTCTTTTAGAAAAATTCAAAGGCACAATAGATTTGTCCGTGGACAAGGGAGAGGTTCAACCAGCACATTACCTTGTCCTTTTGCCATGCTGTTCAGAAGCACAATAGAACTAGAAAAAAAAATAGGCTTATCATCAATAGGAGAATTCTTCTGAGGTGGAGGGGTCTTTTTGCAGAGAGAATCCTGGGTCCAAACAGTCAGTCTTTGGCACTTCACAGCGGTGTTGGTAGTCAGCAGGACTCAATACGGGCCTTTCCAGCATGGAGCCAAGGCAGTCTTTCGTTGATGGAGCTTTATGTAGACCCAGTGTCCTGGTTCCAAGGGGTGGGAGGGCTGCTAGGATCTTTGGGTTGTTTCTTCTTTACCTGTGAGAAAAGAAACCTAACACATTGCATTAGTGTCTTTGCAGAGTTTACAAATTTTATAGCTGCATGGGCAAATTCAAGTCCCCCCCTTGTTCCTTTTGAGGGTTAGCCAAGTCTTAGCTGTGAGGAGTGTCCTTGAACAAAGTCAGTGTCTCAGCTTTAAACTGAGCATGTTATCTATTTTTTTTTTCAGTCAACTTGTTTTTTTTTTTCGCTTCCCTTCTCAGCTTTTTTTTTTTTTTAACCTACAAAAAAAACTTTCATGTTTTACGTATACACCTGGTGTTAACAATGAACACATACACATTGCTGTTATACAGTACATTAGTCTTATCTAATATATGCCACATATACCATTTCACTAAAATAATGTTATTACAGAACTTGAGAACAACAAACCAAGACAAGCACACCCACTTCGATGAGTTCATTTAATACAAACTGTAGTCCAATAGCTTTCCACCATCCCCAGCCCTCTGGCTAGAAGTCTGAGGTAGCCAGAAGGATCCCATGTACAATATGGGGAGTGGGTTAACTTTCCATGCCCTTGCTTTCAAAGACTGTTAATATGCAAATTTCAATAACAATTGTAAATTAAAAGTTTTGGCCAATGTAGTATCTTTCTCTTACTTAAGAAAATGTATAAGACTTTAGTATATCACATTTTGCTGATGTATCCAAACACTTTGTATTCTAAGTTGAACAAAACAAATATCTGCATTTTAATCCAACACTGCTGCTTGATTTTAAATCAGACCATCCCATAAAAATATTAAACACATCAATTTTGGCCACAAGACAACACCACAAGACAGAACATAGAACACAAAACACAATTTTTACTGTGCCAGCAAATTATGGTACGTTGAATGCTGTTCAGCCGGCATCAGTTGTCTCTGATCATCTGAAAGACAAAAAACAGAAGTCTACCCCTTCTGGGCAGGCAATCATTACTAAAAATATACAAATACTCTTGTTGATTTTAGGCAAAACAAGGGAATTACCCCATATTTTCTTGTATGTGTTTTATAGGCAGCCCCTGTTTTAGTGGCTCCTATCTTATTAGTTAGATAATTTGCATTAATACAGATGCTTGCTGGCTCACTTTTTACTTGTAACTCCTGCTTGTAAACACTGAAAGAAAACATCATCACTCACAGTGCTCTTAGAGCCTAATACAATTTTAATGACATAGCACTGTATACATTCTTCAGCTGATTTAACAAAATTGTTCATAGCCAAATGATTGCAATCTAATAATTTCTTTGCCTGAATTTATTTACAAACATTTCAAAGACACCAAGAACTTTTTACTTTAGTACATTTACAAAATTCAACTGCTGTTCCCTCCAGCAACTATAGAGTTAACTTTTCACTGTGCCTTAAATCACTTGCTTGTCCTTTCAACAACCACTTACCAACTCAGATCACCATGCCAAATATTCTTCTGAGTATTTGAACCCCTATGTGTATACTTACTTACTCCGTTCTTGTTTTTTTTTTCACTACACCCTAAAAGTTTCCAACCTGTTCTCCAAGCTCTCTGTCTGTTGCCTGGCCGCCTGGGCCCGATCCTTTTTCCTCGCTGAACCGTCACTACCAGTGTAGCCAGGAGGGTGGGCTTTGTAACTAGCCCCCACCCTTCTGGTCTTTGCCCTAAAACATTTCTACTAACAAAACTACTCGAGTCCTCCCCTGTGAGGCTTGCCACCTGGGCAAAACACATGGCCCACTGGCGTTGAACTATTCAATTTCCTCTTGTAGCAAACACACTGCTGTTACAACATATGCTGAGCACAAAGGGTTAAATTTTAACAAGTCCCTGAAGGACTGGTACGTGCTTAGCCAGGGCTTCCTTTTCTAACTGGAAATCCTGTCTCAAGGCCTGCAACTTGCCCTGGCGCAGGTTTGAGTTGCCGCCCGGTTCATGATCCATGCTCTTAATTGCTCAATTCTAGTTATCAAGTACACATCTCGTCCCTTTTCTCCAACTACTCTATTGCCCAGTCCTGCTACGACTGGGGGCAGATCCACCTGCCACCCTTCCGGTCAACCAGGGTGGAGAGAAAAATGCTAAACCCCTCTCCAGTTCTCAGACTTACTGCAGCTGAGAGTAGGCTCACCTTTAATCATGCAATCCTCAACATATAACACCAAAAGTACCAAACAAAAGAAACACAAAACAAGGGTAAAACAGATAGATGGTGTAAATTCTATAGGGCTCCCCTATTCTCAATTGCTCACCAAACTGTGACAAATCTGTTACCAATTTATCTACTGCAGGACGTTGGGGGAACACACCATATAATCAAATTTTAAAGCTTAATTAAAAATAATAAAACAACAATGAAGAGTGTTGGGAACGCTCCCACATTACTCAGGAAGAACATGAATACTTTAACCCTTAAGCCACTTTAATACTCACACATGTCCAAACTGGCCACGTCTGTATAACGTTCAGAGAAGGGGAATAGGCAGACGGGAGATTATCCTGTATACAGCTTGTCCAGAATTTCCAACATGCTTCTGCTCTTGGGAGAGCTGTTTTTTACACCCTGGAATCTCCTGCAGTGTCTCTTTTAGAGAGTTCAGTTCAGATTCCAGCCCGTGGCTTCTCCAGTTTCACCAAGGCAAGCTGAATTTCAAATTAACCCGTTCCTAGACAAATTGCTCACACTGTGTCAGAGGCTTTACTTTGGTGATTAAAAGCTCCTTTGAGATATATGATCTTATCTAGATTGAAGGTACCTTCTAATGGGCATTGTTTAGATAGGTTTTCACGCGTGTAAAGATTCCAATTCTTTAAATACCTGCAGGTTTTAAGACCATAATGTACGTACATGTAACATGCTGGGGTACCCTTAGGGGGTGAGGTGGAATATTTAGACTGTCCCTCCCCCATTTTCCACACACACACACACACACACACACACACACACACACACACACACACACACACACACACCAAGGCCATTATTTCCTATTACCACGATGCATCATATCTTGCTGCCCAGTCAATAAATTCAGATGGCGTGAGCCCAAGAGAGACAGACGTCCCCACGGACAGTCTTCCTCCCAGTGTGGCTCTGGGGCATATGCTGGGGGATTTTTACAAGAGCTCTCCATACAGCTTTAAACATACAGCTCCAAAAGCTACCTGGTTCCAGAAATCTTCTTTCAATCTTTAAGTATTAGAGACAATGGGGCGTCCCCCAGACACTTACTGCCAAATTGTTCCATTTTGTAAGGGGACTCTAACCCCTCTTCCCCGCGTCAAGGTAAAGGGACTCTAACCCCCACCTCCAGCGCTCACTTACCTCTCCAGGGGACTCGAACACCTGGACTGGGACTCAAACCCAGGCTGGGACTCTAACCCAGACTACTTGGATCCTGTGCAAACCTGGACTGGGACTCTAACCCAGACCTGGACTGGGACTCTAACCCAGACCTAAGTTATCAGGGACTCTAACCCCGACAATCTGCACTGGGACTCTAACCCAGGCAACCTTAACCCTACTCAACGGGTAGGTGGATGTTGCTGGATTTCTACGAGCTTCAGCTGGTTCACAGAACTCGCCTTATCGCCGACGCAGAGATCAGATTACCAGGCAAGGCTCCTCTAAATCAGAGGATGCGCGCTGCGTTGCCTCAGAGTCTGATACCCCGCCGGAGAGTCAGACAAAGTCCCGGCGGAGTCGCCAAAGATGTCGGGGACTCGAACCCCAACAGCGAAGTTCGTTGTCTGACCGCAGAGTTACAGACAACACCAGCAAGGTCCAAAACAAAAGGTCTTTATTGACAAGTGCACGTGTCAGTAAAGAACTGCTCGTATCCGAAGAGAACCAGCCCCCCTTTACAGCTTAGTATTAGCTTATATAGACAGTTTTATTACGTCATAAATTATTCACTTCACACAACCCATATCCCACCCCCCTTTGGTTAGTAACAAACCCTAATAACAAAGCACATCTGTCTTTCTTTATAATGTAAGCAAGTTGTGATGCCCCAGCAACTTTCTTATCAGCATAGTTGCCAAGCACCAGACACTGGAAGACAGGAGTTAACGCAGCTGGTAACTTGAGGAATGCACCTCCCTTTCGTATCTCACTTTTTCCCAGGGCTTTATGAAACATGCTGACTTCAGTCAGATTGACATAACTGGTTTTTGTGCTACATCTTTATTCAGGCCTAACAGAGGCAAGTGGCACAAACAGGGAAAGGATCCAATTCATTCACCTCCCCCGTTCGCCCGCCCGCCACTCCCCCCCCCCGGGAATTTCCTGGCTGCACAGAGACAGTTCAACCCCCCCCCCATCCCACTGACCTTCCCCTCCCTACAACTCCAGCTTCTCCCCTCCCTGCCTGACACCCCCCATCTCCCCCCACACCACAGGGGATCCCCCGCACCAGGCCCCAGTCTCTGCCCCCCAAACCCCAGCGGTGCCGGGGGCGGATCCTGCTGCAGCTCCACTGGGGCTGAGGCAGCTCTGAGGCTTCTCCCAGGTTCCCCGGGGCAGAGTCACTTTCCTGCCCAGCCCCAGTGCCCCCCTGGGGTCTCTCACTCACCGGGGGGCTCCGGCACAGGGGGCTGGTGCGGGCAGAGCCCGGGGCTGCCCAGGAGGCCGGTCCCAGCTGGAGAAAGGCCACCCCAGCCGGGGTAGGAATGTGCTGCTGGCAGCAGCCTGGGGCTGGGCCGTCTCCATGGGGGACACTTGCTCCTCCCTCCCCTTCCTGGCCCTTCCCAGGCCCCATTGCCAGCAGAGAGTGGCCCCCCCAGCCCAGAGGTGTCCCTGTCTCAGGGCCCCCCCAGCCTCTGCCCATTCACCCTCTGCCCAGCTCAGGAATCACTCGGGGGAACCATTTCCCACCCGCACAAGGACAAATCCCTGCAGCTGGAAATGGGGGAAACACCTTTCCCCCCTGTGCAGGTGTAGCAGATCCCACGGGCTGGCGCGAGGCCCAGGACCTTCCACTCTCCGGCTGGTTTAGAGCCGTTGAGGAGGAGCCCTGGGGCGTCCAGACGATGGGTGGGTTTCGTCGCTGGCCGGGAGGCCCTGTGGGAGGCTGGACACCAGGGATGCAGGACGGCAGGAATGGGGGTGACAGGCCTCCTGTGCCTCAGTCTCACGGCGGGACCGAGGGGGCTCGTCGCTCTCCGGCTCGGGAGCACTGGGAAGACCCGACCGTGGAGGGGCCGTCGCTGGGGGGGGACGGCCCCGCGCAGGCGCTGAGCACGTCCTTATATCACTTCTGTGGCGGGAAAAGTGCTGAGGAGATGGAACGCTGAGGGCTGGTTTTGGCGGGAAAAACCAGTTTGGACTGGTTTGAGCCTGAGTCCTGATGGTAAACAAGTCCCCTCTCAGAGATGGAGTCCAGGGGTCAATAGTTCATATGCTCCAGATTGGATCTTATTGTAAAGCCAGTGATTTACTTCATAAACATCTTATTAACCAACTCATTGAACCTATTAAACCAGGACCCACAGAAGGTTAATACAGCCCGCACTGCCTGAGCACTATTTCAGCCCCACATTTTTGGGTGGACCTCCCACAGTGGGAGCTGCAGAGCCCTCCCCCGCAACACACACACACACCGCACCTACCTCCTGGTGTTGGGAGGGGAACAGGAGAAAGAACAAAATAAGCAAGAGAAGAAGAGAAAGGAGGGAGAGACGGATGGAGGAAAAGGTGAAACAAAAAGGACAAACCCCAATGTCCCCAGTGATTCTAAGGGACAAAATCCCAGGTGCAGAATAAAGTTCTGCCTCCTTAAGCTCGTGTTTTCCATGCCTAGAATTCAACTGTCACCAGATGGATCAGACTGAACAGGTTTCAAACCTCCAGGAGGCTCTTACCTTCTAAACAGGGACGGCTGTTTTCTAGTAAAATCACTAAGAGGGAAGGAGAAAACTCGAAAGAGGTTCCTCCTGGCGCTCACGTCCGTGAACCCGAATACTCCCTCAGTCCTCAGAGAGAGACCTGGAGAAGGAGACTTGCTGAAGCAAAGCCACAGGGGTCTCTGAGGTTTCCCTGGCCCCTCGCCCCTGTCCTGCCTGGCTGATGTCAGCATCTCTCTGTGAGGTCACCACCTCCCCACCACCGTGGACCAATAGGCTGAGGTCCTGCCAAAGGCCTTTGTGATGTCACTGCCACACCCCTCCCTTGCTGTGCCAATGTCCTGCCCCGGCCAGGCACTTTGCAGGTTTGAGCTACTTCCTGTGGATCACCCCACTCAAGGAGCGTTCGTTCTAGGCAGCAAGCCGGCTAGACAGGGAAACATCAGACGCTGCTCCCAATGCTACACTCAGTTTTTTAGAAATTAGTCAACTTTATGGCCAGAAGAGACCATTAGAGCATCTAATCTGACCCCCTGCATATCACAGGCCTCCTGTAGGACACAAGAGCTACTTTTGGGGCAAACACATTCCAGAAAGGCATCTAGTCTTCATTGACTGACATCAGGAGATGGAGAATCCACCACTTTCCTTGGTAGCTTGTTCTTGTGGTGAATCATCCTCACTGTTGAATATTTGTGCCTTATTTGTAATATGAATTTGTCTCTTTTCACCTTCCAGCCATTGGGTCTTGCTAGGCCTTTCTCTGCTCAATTCAGGAGCCCTTTAATACCCAATCCTTTCTCTCCATTAAGGCACTTCAGCACTTCAATGAAGTCACCTTTCAATCTTCTTTTGATAAGCTAAACAGGTTGAGCTCTTTCAATAGCTCACTAGAAGGCATTTTTCTCCAGCCCTCAGAACATTTGGTGGCTCTTTGCTGCCCCAGCTCCAATTTCATTGATGCCGTGTCACCTCCTGTGACGTTATTGACATAATCTGTAACTGTATAGATCACCGTTGCGACCACTGTTCTATATTCGCAGCCAATATTGTAGAAAGGCTGTTGTGTAAGGGGTCTATGGAGAGCTTCTGATTGGCTGATTATAATTATGCTATCTCTAACTGTGTATCATTTTTGTAGTTGATGTTATGAATATTGGCTCTATGCTGCCCGTATTTCAAACTTGTGCTCTGCTTCCAGGGAACACCCCAGCCAGACAAGTTGGTGTCAGTTCTGCCTAGCCTGCTTGATGGCCCATTACGGACCATCAGCTCTACAGTCGACCCACTGAGAGAAGGCAGATACACCTTGTGACTCAGCAAGCTATGCAAGGACCTGCCTATGGACAGAACTCTAAGGTTTTTCTATGCCATGTGCTTAGGGAGACGTATTTTCCATGCCCTGGTTCCTCGCTGACCTGGGGAGAACAAAGGAAAACAAAAACAAAAACCTTCCCCCCAAGATTTGAAAGTATTTTCTTCCCTTATTGGTCCTTTTGGTCATGTGCCAACCAGGTTATCTGAGCTTTTTAACCCTTTACAGGGTATTTTATGCTACCCCTAGCTATACGTTTATGACACCCTGTAAATAGCAATCTGCAGAATCTGATTCTGAGAAAGGGCAGGGTGAAGGGAAATGGCTTCAGCAGATTTACTGAGCATGCTCAGTTCATGTGAGCATGCTCAATGCACCATAAGTAGCAAATTCCTACACACAGCAGTTTCTCACACTGCACCTGAGGCAGCATGAGGCAGGGGCTCCATCGCTGTACAGACCCCACCCAAGAGCAGATCCCCAGGGGCTGCAAGACCCTCAGCTTCTGGGACCCGTGTGTGGAGTCTCTCTTCTGCCCACTCAGGGCTACCCCTGGGGTCCCTCTGGCCCCTGCAGCCCCTGGCCAGGGGCAGCAGAGCCTGGGACTGGGTCCAGCTGGAGAAAGTCCCCACCTCGGATGAGCACAGAAAGTGCTTCAGTGAAAGTCTGTCCCTGGAGCAGCCCCTCTGGGGCCGCAGCAGCAGCCCGGAGCTCAGCCCCGGCTCCCAGCGCACACTGGAGGCAGCAGCACCAGCAGTGTCTGGTACCTTGCAAAGCCCGGCCACCAGGAGCTGCCCCACGGCTCTTTTCCTTGTTTTTCCTGCTTCCTTCCTACCGGCCCCCCACTGCTCCAGCCCCTTCCTGGGTTCTTCAAGCCCAACCCAGGCTGCAGCTGCCGCACTCACCGGGCCAGGGACTGTCTGAGGTGGGAACTAGCCCCATCTCTGCTCCTCCTCCTGCCCCTGTGTGTCCCAGAGCCGCTGCAGGGACTGACCCGCACCCAGGCTCTCACTCCTATTAGCACTCACAGGGGCCAATCCAGCTACGGGAGAGTGAGCGCCCCTGGGAGCAGGGAAGTGACCAAGTCTCCCTGCCAGAGGGTGGGGGAGGGGGAAGAAAGGGAAAGAGGAGAGATTGAAAGGGGATAAGGAGAAATAAGTGGGGAAAGCAGCACCCAGCTCTTTTCTGCTGCATCACCCCTGAGTAGATTGCAGCACGTGGCCACCAGGGAGCAGCTGCTGGGCCCGGGCTCCCACGTCACCATGTGCCAGAGCCCCGCCCCCAGGAGCTGCCCCACCTCCGGGCTGTGCCAGAGCCCCGCCCCCAGGAGCTGCCCCACCCCCGGCCTGTGCTAGAGCCCCGCCCCCAGGAGCTGCCCGGTCCCCGACTCTGGGCTTTCTTCTCCGGCTCCAGCCTCCTTCTTCCCAGCACCTCCCCGCTCCCAGCTGCTCCCTACCTGTGTCTGCAGATACCCCCCCAGGGTGTGAAAGCAGAATTAGGGGGCAGGGAAAGAAGGACTGTTTGAAAAGGTGGTTTTTTTGCCGAGGGGGGTGGTGGTGATCCAGATGGAGTCAGAAGCAGTTGGGCAGCAGAGGCTCAGGGAAATTGAGGGGAACCCCCTGGGTGTCCCAGTGTTGGCCAGGGATTGTACAGCACCTAGCGCAATATGGGGTCCCGATCTCAGTTATGGTCTGTGCAGCACCTGGGAGCGCTGATGTCTGTTTCCTGATCACAGGCACTGGGAACGGATAGAGGGGAAACTTCAGCACCTGAAGGGTTAATGTAGCCCTGTGTGCAACCCCTGCTGGGTGGCACTGCTGCTCTCATGAGGGGTTGGCACAATCCCTCTCCCATGTGATCTAGTGATGTGGATCCCTGGTTTTCATCTAGGTGGCCTGGCTTCAATTCCCAGTGTGGGAATAGTGCAGAGCGTCTGCTCAAAGGGGAGGAAGGGAATGGGGAGGGATCCTGGAAGCAGGGCATTTGGACAGTGTGGAGAGGGGGTCCCAAAAGTGGGGGTGGGGGGCAGAGGTCTGAGAGGAGATCAGGGATGGATCCCAGCATTGTGGGAAGTGGGCAGCATGGAGAGCCCAGGCCTGGCATGGGAACAGGGAAGAGTGACTCTGTCCTTCTAAATTCACCAACTGCAGACTAGGCAGGACTGGAAGAATTACGTATTTGTTGGTAAATGTCAATTTCAGTGTAAACGCACAACCCCAATGGCAAAATATTTCCATTGATAATAATCAAAATTGACAGATGGGCAAAGTAAGAAACATGCTGCTTGAGAATTTATCCTGTTCTAATCCTGTTGGGGTCCCTTCTGCCTTAGATGCCACCATGTGGGTGTTTCATTTCCCTCCCTATTTTCACACAGAGACACAATTTCCTTTGCATGGATCCATGAACAGCAAAATCTTTCTGTGTCACTTGTTTGAGCCAGGGCATTCGATTCCATTGACACCTTCTCTCCTGCAATGGCAATGGTCAGACAGAGGGGACGTGGCCACCTTCACCCCTGGCAGTGAGATATTCACTCTCCTCTTTCTTCAGGCTGCTGCTGTTATTCCATGAATCATCAAGGATGGAATAAAAAGCTGAGTTTACTCCAGGGTGAGGAAAGAAAGGAGCCACCAACTCCTTGAAAAATCTCAGTGCCCCAGAGAGAACCTGCCCCTGTTATTGGAATCCCTGATGTGTTGGTGGCTTGTTTATTTACACTGAGGGTTGAGTCCTGCTTAGTGCACCGTGTTTGAGAATGAAAATCCTAAACCGCCCTTTGAAATAACAAAAGCAGCAGGACGTGTTTCTGTCCCTGCCTCACAGCAGACAGACCGATGGAGAAATGCCATGAGTCCAGGGTAATACTCCCCTGCGGTTTTACCATTTCCACTTGCTAAACTCCCTCCCACCCTTCTGGGCTCCTGGAGCAGGGGACTGAGTCTGAGCCGAGACACGGACACTGCAACTTTACAGCCCAAGCTGCATGACCCTGATTAATGTGACACGGGCCAGTCGTGGGTGTTTCATTGCACTGGAGACGTAGCCTAATGTTATGTCTACACTGCGATTAACACACTCAGGGCACCTGTCGCAAAGCCCGGTCAGCTGACTCAGGGTTATGGGGCTTGGACTGCAAGACTATAAAATTACAGGGCAGACAGATGGGCTTGAGCCCAACCTCTGAGACCCCACGAGGGGTGAGGGTTTCCAAACCCAGGCTTCAGTGTGAACACAAATATCTGCACCACAGTTTTTAGCCTCTCAGCTTTAGCTTCCTGAGCCCACGTCAGATGGTCCAGGCCAGCCATGCTGCCATCTTTATCCCAGGAGAGATGGACTCTAAGGGTACGTCTCCACATAGCAATGTGAACCCAGGTGTGGCACGCTGTGCTCAAACCAGCACCCTGGAAGCCCCATATTCACCACTCTCCTATAATGATGATACGGCTTGTACAAAGTCTGCCTGGTGAGGTATCATTTCAAAAGTCTTGGTCTGTTGAACCTTAATATCGTGTTGGATTGTGTGTGTAGCATTGGCTGGGAAGTTTTGCTCTGTGTGTGTTACTGAGATGAGGTTGGGAAATGCCCACCACCAGCCTTTCAGGTGTGACAATGGAGGAGCCAGACTCACTGCTGGTCCATAAAAGGGATCCACACTCCCAAGGACTATCCCAGGAACCGTGTACAATGCAGACTTCTCAGAGATAGCACAGCGACAATGGACACTGCTTGACTCACATCATAGCAAAGGTACTTCCTAGCCAGTTGGAAGAAACTATGAAAGGGGGGGTAGAGACATTATGAGTTGGCCTCTCTCCCCCACAACTCAACAGCTGGAAATACACCTGGATGACAAAACTGATTCAGAAATCAGAAGAGAATAATAATAGTACATTCAAACCAAAGTCCCCAAACAGACTAATAGTGGTTTTTCAGCAGAAAATTTTCAGTTTGGGGAATTTTGTTTTTTCACCAGACTTTGCCAAGGGAAGCAGAGAGAAAATGGTTGAGTTGTCTCCTTCAGAACAGCTTGGCCTAGACACTAGCTCTGGTTCACTGTTGTGGCCTTGCTCAGGTTGGGGGTATTTTAATTATTTGGGGAGGTCCAAGGGTGTTTGGGGGAGATTATGAGGCTGTTCCCTTTTGAGATAAAAGCTAAGAAATGCAGGACTAGAGAATTTTTTTAGAAATCTGGGATTTAGACATTTTATTTGAAGCAAGTGGGTGGGCAGCTGAGATTCTGAAAACCTTTTTGTTTGCAAGAAGCAACATTGTTTGATCTGTCATTGCACCAAGGGGGGAGATGGTTGTCTGTAAAGGAGAGTGAAGACCAAATACATGCAATGAGGATGGGATTCAAACCCATGCGTGCAGAGCACAATGGATTAGCAGTCCATCACCTTAATCACTCAGCGACCTCACCTGAGCTGCTAAGACAGGGACAGGAGGAGAAATCTAAGTCCGGCAGAGATACGGACACTAAGGAATTTTTAAATACTAAGCGTAAGCAGGGGCTGAATGAGCTCCCCCCTCACATCTAGTGAGGAGCTGGGGGAAGACTTCAGGAACAGGCCGTGTTTGCATAGAGACCCCTACTCTGCCTAGCTATGCAGCATGAGGGGGCCGCTTCCCCAAAATGACCAGTTTGGGATGGTGGTGGGTAACAAATCACTTTAGCATTGAGTGGAATGAAATGTTATTCTCCTTCCTGTACGAGTGAAGGGCAGCGGAACGTACCTAGGCCGTCCTGACGGAGGGGTGGGTGGGTGAGGAATCGCTTTCATTGGACGGCAGAGAAGTGATGGAGGACGTCACCCTAACCCAGTGGTCCCCAAACATTTCACACTGCGCCCTCGTATCCATGGCTGTGGCCCCTCGGAAGCCGCCATCGAGAACCGGGGCTGGGAGTGGGGCCGTTGCTTGCTGGGGAGAGGGGTGCGGACAGGGGTAAGGGGGTCGAGGCTGGGCTGGGAGCCAGGGGCCCAGGCTGAGGGTGGGGTTGGGGAAGAGCTGGGACAGAGTGGGGCTGAGTGGGGCTCCCTCCCTGCCCTCCATGGGGGCTGGCTCGGGCCCTGAGGTGCCCCCATCAATCTTCCCATGTGTCCCCCTAGGAGTCACGCCCCACATTTTGGGGACCACTGACCCCTACTCGCTAAGCAGGGGCTGGTGATGCCAAAGCCCAGGGGAAAGGGAGAACAAGTGCGGGGGCCCCAGCACCGGAACCATGACCCCCCAACTTCTGTGTGTGGCTCCGCCCCCTTCCACACCTTCCACCCACGGCCCCACCCACTGTCACCTCTGTTCCACCCCTTCCCCCACTGGCCCCACCCGGTCACTCCTTTACCCCGGCCCCGCTGCGGCCCCGAGACCAGAGACGCTCTGTGCCCCTGCTGCAGCCCCCGGGCCGTAGCAGGGAGTGGGAGCTCCTCCAGCCCTGGGGCTGACATGGGGGAGACTTTTCCAGGGGGTCCCAATTTGGCCAGGGCCCCTAGTCATGGGCCCCACTGTCCCCTTGGCGACGCAAGGTTTGGGGAGGCTGAGCCCCCCCGAGCCTCCATTACGAGCCGCCCAGGCTACCTCTGCTCAGTGGGTGGCCAGTCTCCCTGTGTCTCTGCTGCTCATGCTGGGGAGCCTGGCCGGCCTTAGGGGTGGGGCCCCGGTAGCCGCCCAGGGCTCCAGGGGGTCAAAGGGCACCGTGTGGCCGTGCAAAGGTGCTCACTGCTCTCCCCTGCCCCAATGCTCCTCCGTGGCCCCACAGAGGGTGGGGGGAGCGAGGAGCAGCACTATGTGCTCCCTGCGTCCTGGTCGCTTTCCCCACCTGGGCTGGGCTGTGAGGGGAGCATCAGAAGCTGCTGCTCTCTGCTCTCCCCTGACGCAGCCCGGCTGAGGAAAGTGACCTGGATGCAGGGAGCTCGGATGATGTCCCTTCTCGCCCCCCTGCCCCTGCTAGGCAAGGCTGCTGTGTGGTGTCTCCATGGCTGCACTGTCAGTGATTTAGGTTTCTCTCTCCCATTGTTCCAGGGGCATCCTACTAGATAAAATTGAGCAAGAAATGCTTCCCAGGGGTTTTTAGGACTGGAATTGCTATTTTCAACAGCCATTGCCATTTTTTTCCTAGTTTTGTTTGTTTAAAAGGAAGACAGTGGCATTGCATTGGCAAATTCCCCACAGAAACAAAGAATAATAAAGGCACCTCAACTTTTCCTCATTTATGGAGGACAGTCTGATAATATGCATCCAGAGATCCTCCAATCACACAACCTGAAAATTGTTCCACTTTACTGCAGTTCTGTAACCATGCGGGAACCAGTCCTGTCTGTGTTCTGTGCACATCCAAAATTCCTGCTGAATGACCCGCCCTGGGAGCCAGTTACCAGTGGCCCAGGGCTGGGGCGGAAGGAGGGTGCAGGTGGGGGGGGGGAGCCCAGGACTAGGGCAGCAGAGGGTGTGTGTGTGGGGGAGCACTGGTGGGGAAGGGGGAACCCAGAGCTGGGGCAGCATGGGGTGTGTGTGGAGGAGAGCCCAGGGCTGGGGCGGCAGGGTGGTGCAGGTGGGGGGGGCAGAGCCCAGAGCTGGGGCGGCAGGGGGGTGCAGGTGGGGGGGGCAGAGCCCAGGGCTGGGGCAGCAGGGGGGTGCAGGTGGGGGGGCAGCACACAGGGCTCGGGCAGCAAAGGTTGTGGGGGGGAGCCCAGGGCTGGGGTGGGGGCAGCCAAATTTTTTTTTCCTTGGGGCGGCAAAAAACCTAGAGCTGGCCCTGCCTCCACCCACCGGGAGGTAGTCAAGAGCGGATCATTATTATCCCTACTCGAAAGAGGGAGAAGCTAAGGCTGAGAAAGGAGAATTTACTTGTCTTAGGTCACACAGCCAGTCAGTGGCAGAGTTGGGAATAGGACCCAAGAGCCCTGATTTTCAATATACCTGCCCCTGGAAATTTCCACTACATGCATCCGACGAAGTGGGTATTCACCCACAAAAGCTCATGCTCCAAAACATCTGCTAGTCTATACAGTGCCACAGGACTCTTTGCTGCTTTTACAAACTAACCATCAGATCTTGAATTTCAGCCATTGAATGACCTGAATAAAGTGCTCTGTGATGAGCTCCAGATCAACAACAGTGACAGTAATTATTCAGCAAGTATTTGAGGAGAACTGCAATGTTAGAGAGAATCATGAACTGCTCAGAGACCATTAATGCAGAGAAGCAGCAAAATTCATCAAACATAGAACTGGTTCTGACTTATTTCCTTGGTCTTAAAAGATACCAACAAGGACCAGAGTCTCCTCCCTGTCAATAACCCCCTGCTCAGCCAATCAGGGTAGAGACTGAGGACGGGAGGCTGAGGGTTCTCACCAGAGAGCCCAAAGGATGGCCCAGGTCACTGGTGGGGATCACTGCCCGAGCACTATTTCAGCCCCACATTTTTGGGTGGACCTCCCACAGTGGGAGCTGCAGAGCCCTCTCCCGCAACACACACACAGAGCACTCCCCTGCAACATATGGATCAGACTGAACAGCTTTCAAACCTGGAGGAGGCTCTTACCTTCTAAACGGGGACGGCTGTTTTCTAGTATAATCACTAAAAGGGAAGGAGAAAACTCGAAAGAGGTTCCTCCTGGCACTCATGTCCGTGAACCCGAATACTCTCTCAGTCCTCAAAGAGAGACCTGGAGAAGGAGACTTGCTGGAGCAAAGCCACAGGGGTCTCTCAGGTCTCCCTGGCCCCTCGCCCCTGTCCTGCCTGGCTGATGTCAGCATCTCTCTGTGAGGTCACCACCTCCCCACCACCTTGGACCAATAGTCTGAGGTCCTGCCAAAGGCCTTTGTGATGTCACTGCCACACCCCTCCCTTTCTGGGCTAATGTCCTGCCTCTCCCTAGGCACTTTGCAGGTTTGAGCTACTCCCTGGGGATCACCCTACTCAAGGAGCATTCGTTCTAGGCAGCAAGCCGGCTAGACAGGGAAAACATCAGACGCTGCTCCCAATGCTGCACTCAGTTTTTTAGAAATTAGTCGACTTTATGGCCAGAAGAGACCATTAGAGCATCTAATCTGACCCCCTGCATATCACAGGCCTCCTGTATGACACAAGAGCTACTTTTGGGGCAAACACATTCCAGAAAGGCATCTAGTCTTCATTAAATGACATCAAGAGATGGAGAATGCACCACTTTCCTTGGTAGCTTGTTCCTATGATGAATCATCCTCGCTGTTTAATTTTTGTGCCTTAGTTGTAATATGAATTTGTCTCTTTTCACCTTGCAGCCATTGGGTCATCTTATGCCTTTCTCTGCTCGATTAAAGAGCTCTTAAATACCCAATCATTTCTCTCCATTAAGGCACTTCAATGAAGTCACCTTTCAATCTTCTTTTGATCAGCTAAACAGGTTGAGCTCTTTCAGTAGCTCCCTAGAAGGCATTTTTTTCCAGCCCTCAGAACATTTGGTGGCTCTTTGCTGCCCTAGCTCCAATTTCACAACATCTTTTTCAAACGAGGACACCAAAACTGGAGGCAGTATTCCAGTATCAGTCTCACTGATGCCGTGTCACCTCCTGTGGCATTACTGACATAATCTGTAACTGTATAGATCACCATTGCGACCACTGTTCTATATTTGCAGTGAATATTGTAGAAAGGTTGTCGTGCAAGGGGTCTATGGAGAGGTTCTGATTGGCTGATTATAATGATGCTATCTCTAGATGTGTATCATTTTTGTAGTTGACGTTATAAATATTGGCTCTATGCTGCCTGTATTTCAAACTTGTGCTCTGCTTCTGGGGAACACCCCAGATAAGTTGGTGTCAGTTCTGCCTAGCCTGCTTAATGGCCCATTAAGGACCATCAGCTCTACAATCGACCCATTGAGAGAAGGCAGATACGCCTTGTGACTCAGCAAGGTCTGCAGGGACCTGCCTATGGACAGAACTCTAAGGTTTTTCTATGCCACGTGCTGGACAGAGTGTCCTTGGGACAAAGAAAGCAAAGACCACATGGCAAGAGGCTATAAAAGGCTGATGCCTCGTCTCCATCTTATTTTCAGTCCTGCTTCATGTCTCTGGAGGGACTTTGCTACAAACTGAAGCTCTAGACAAAGGACTGAATGACCCATCCCAGCTGTGGATGGACTCCAAAGACTTGATTTGAACCTGCAGTTTATTCCATCACTGCTACAAGCCTGAACCAAGAACTTTGCCATTACTGTGTGTAATTGATTCCTTTAACAATTTTAACTCTCATCTCTATTTCTTTCTTTTTATGAATAAACCTTTATATTTTAGATGCTGTAAGGGAAAATCCAGTGTTATCCGAGGCCTTGTAGACCCAGGCCTCATGTCAGGCTGCCAGGGAAGGCCAGACAAGCCAAGCACGGGGGCACGGAGGAGACAGTGGAAAGTCCTAACCGTCCCCGACTGAAAAACAATTTTGTAATATCCCCTACTGTCAACACGTAACCGCATAGAACAGATAAGTAAGAACAGGAAAAGCCTAATATGGAAGAAATTTACTCCTGCTCCAATCAGCATTATCTTTGCAATTTTTTTAAGCAAAATAATAAGGAAATTATGTATGTAACTTGCATATTACAATTGTGGTTTTAAGCTTTATAAGGCTGTCTGTAACCAGCTTCAGGGAGGCCGTTTCCATAACGGTTCTCCCCTGCGTGCTTCTAATCAATAAAAGGCCTCAGGCTGATCTGACTGAAAACACAACACATGGATCAATTTTTCCATAACAATGCTAAAAGATTTGCAAGAGCGTGATTTGTGGGTAAGATCTGACTCGACTATTGACCTGCATCTGGGGCTTGGTCAGGAGCGGGGCTGGTGGTGATACAAGGTAACTGGAATAGCTGAGGGAATTGCTTGTATGACGTCCGATTGTCCAATGGGGTGAAACCAAAGTCCTCTCTGCATGGCTGCTGTGACGTGCTTTAATAGTAAAGGGCACCCAGCCTCGGGCTGTGACTGCCCTGCTCCAAGCAATTTGTCCTGAATTGATACTCTCAATAGCGTCCTGCCAGTGGTCGCATTGTTACAGGGGTCATCCGGGATTACAGCTGGTAACTCTCCGAAGCTCAGGATGCGCTTCCTCAGCTAGGGGAAGTATGTAATCCACACACCTCCAGGGTGTGGTGGTGCGTCCCAGCTAGTGGCACCGAGATCACTTAGAGGGAGCAATAAAACATGACTTCTATACAGCCTTCGCTAACAGCCGGGTGGCTTTTAGTTCATGCTGTAGAGGCCCACACACTAAGCTCCAGAGGTCCCCGGTTCGATCCCGCCCACCACCGCGTCACCAACCTGGATCTGTCAGCATAACAGAGGCACCAAGCAGTGAGCTGACACCCGTCAGAGCTTCCTGTGATACACTGTGAACTTAGGACAATAGGGGGGTGGTAAGAAGTGTTGCCCTCAGAGTGGCCTGGGTCAGAGCCCATGGGAGGCCCTGGGCTCCCCCCCATGCCATCTGCTGCATCCTTCCCCCCAAAAGAGCCAAACCCCTGACCAAGAGGCAAGATCCCCATGAGCAAAGGCCATCACGAGGCATCTGTCTTTGAAAGTTTGCAGAGGATGCGGGAGCAGAAAGGGGAGAGAGGATGAGGGTGGCTCTTGGGAAGAGGGAGCCTTATGGGAATCTCTTGTTTACCACCATCAACCCAATGATCAGATCATTGATGCCTAGAATCTTCCCTGACATGTTGTAATTGATTGGATCTAGGTTTTAAAATGGGTACCACATTTGCAGACAGAGAAATGTCAGCGAGTTGAGTGGAAGGCCATTGCAAGCTCAGCTAATTAGGCAATGTGGCTTATGCCCCATCTAACAAGCTCCTTAAACAATAGCTCCCAGTTTTCATTCACATTGTTCTGTTTAGTGTTTTTCTCCAAAACACTTTTACTAAACCTTTGGGTCAGCTTTGGAAAGTTGGCCCTTTCAGTGCACCAAATATAAATATTGCTGGTGGGGACTGCCCTCTATTGGTCACAAGAACGGCCATACTGGATCAGACCAATGGTCCAGCCAGCCCAGAATCCTATCCTCCCACCGTGGCCAATGCCAGGTGCCCGCGAGGGAATCGACAGAACAGGGAATCATCAAGCAATCCATCCCCTGTCGCCCATTCCCAGCTTCCAGCAAACAGAGGCTGGGGACACCTCAAGAGCATGGTTTTGTATCCCTGCCCATCCTGGCTAATAGCCAATGATGGACCCATCCTCCATCAACTTATCTAGTTCTTTGATGGACCCTGTTATAGTCTTGGCCCTCACAACATCCTCTGACAAAGTTTCCCCAGGTTGACTGTGTGTTGGGTGAAGAAATACTTCCTTTGGTTTGTTTTAAACCTGCTGTCTATTCCTTTCATCAGGTGACCCCAGTTCTTGTGTTATGAGGAGTAAATAGCACTTCCTTACAGATCCAGACTAACACGGCTACCCCTCTCATACTTCCTTATTTACTTTCTCCAAACCCATCATCATTTTATAGACTTCTATCCTAGCCCCCACTTAGTTATCTTTTTTCCAAGCTGAAAACTCCCCTCAGTCTTATTAATCTCACCTCACATGGAAGCTGTTCCATACCCTAATCATTTTGGTTGCCCTTTTCCGTACCTTTCCCAATTCCGATATATCTTTTTGAGATGGGGGACCAGCTCCAGTATTCAAGATGTGGGCCCACCACAGATTTATAGACAGGCAATATGATATTTCTGTCTCGCTAGCCATCCCTTTCCTAAGGACTTCCCAACATTTTGTTCGCTTTTTTGACTGCCGATGCACATTGAGTAGATGTTTTCAGAGAAATATCCACAGTGACTCCAAGATCTCTTTCTTAAGTTGTAAGAGCTAATTTAGACCCCATCAGTTTCGATGTAGAATTGGGATCATGTTTTCCCATGTGCATTACTTTGCATTGATCCACATTGAATGTCATCTGCCTTTTTGCTGCCCAGTCACTCCGTTTGGTGAGATCTTTGGCACACGTTGCACTCTCTTTTGGACGTAACTAAATTGAGTTGGTTTGTATCATCTGCAAATGTTGCTACCTCACTGTTTACCCCTTTTTCCAGATCACCCAGGAGTACAGACCCCAAGGGGACACCACTATTTACCTCTCTCCATTCTGAAAATCAGACCCTTTCTTTCTTGCCTTTGAACCAGGTATTTATCCCAGAGAGGACCTTCCATCTTATCCCATTTTGCTTCAGAACCTTTGGGGAGAGACCTTGTCAAAGGTTTTCTGAAAATCTAAGTACACTCTTTCCACAGGATCACCTTTATCCACATGCTTGTTGACTCCCTCAAAGAATTATAGTAGATTCGTGAGGCATGATTTTCCTTTACAAAAACTATGTTCATTCTTCCCCAATGTAAGCGGGGGCACACTCACCCAGCGGCGCCTCCTCCTGGTTGCCTTGGGAATTAGCTCTCCAGCCATCAGAGCACCCTCTGCAGGCCGGTGATCTGCCTTACCGCAGCTGGCCTCCTGTCCCTCCCAGGACCCCAGAGTCCCTTTTACTGGGTGCTGCCCCCCGGCAGTACCCCCACAGTTCTGGGTCTCCCCCCTCCCAGGGGAACCCCCACCCAGTATCCCCACTTCACCTCAGTCTTGGCTACTGCCCAGTCTCCATCCAGCCCCCGTTCACTGGGGCAGACTGCAGTATGAGCCACTCATCACAGGCAAAGGGGTTTGGACCTGCCGCCTCTGCTTCCCCCTGGGCTGCCCCATTGCAGCCCTGCACCTATTCAGCCTATAGTCAGGCCTGCAGCCTGGGGCTTTCCAGGCCAGAGCTCCCAGCTCCTCTGGCCCTTCCCCAGCCCTGCTCCCACTCTAGGTGTCTTGCTCGGGTCCCTGCAGCCAGGTCCTTCTCTCACTACAAGCAGAGGGAGACTGACTGGGCTCCTGGCTCACAGCCTCTTCTAGGGGCCAGCTGGGCCTGACTGGGGCATGGCCACAGCTGAGCCTGCTTCCCCCAATCAGCCCAGGCTCCTTGCCCCAGCCCCAGCCCTCTCCTGGGCTGCTTCAAGCCCCGCAGGGCAGGAGCAGGGAACCACCCGCTACACCCAGCAAATTCCCTTCACCGATGTGTCTAATCATTGGGCTCTACAATTCCACCCAATGTGCCTGGTACTGACGTTAGCCTCAGTGGCCTGTAATTGCCAGCTGCGTCTCTGGAGCCTTTTTCATACACTGCTCCAGCCAGGGACTAAAGGCCGCCCCAGACTGTCCCCTTTTACCTTCAGGGAAATCAAGTTCAAGTTCTACAAGCAGATAAAGAAGCCTCAACCCTGCATCTGAATTAATGTCACATTTCTCACTGCCCGACACAAACAAATGTCATTTCAATCCCAGGTGAGTCCACTTCAGTCATTCCTCAGCCCCATTCCTTACCCCTCCTGCCTTAGCTTAGGGCATTGTGCCACACTGTGGGCATTTCATGTCCCTCCTCAGTTTCACATACAGACACAATTTCCTTTGCTGTTCAACGAACAGCAAAACCTTTCTGTGTCTCTAGTCTGAGCCAGGGCATTCAACTCCATTGAAACCTTCTCTCCTGCAATGGCAACGGCCAGACAGAGGGGACGTGGCCACCTTCAGCCCTGAGAGTGAGATATTCCCTCTCCTCTTTCTTCAAGCTGCTGTTGTTAGTCCATAAAACATGTACCATGGAATAAAAAGCTGCATTTACTCCAGGGTGAGGAAAGAAAGGAGCCACCAACTCCCCGAAAAATCTCTGTGCCCCAGAGAGAACCTGCCCCTGCTATTGGAATCACTGATGTGCTTCAGCTACAATGGGGAAAGTATCTGCTCTCAGGGGGTATAGCTCAGTGGTAGAGTGTTTCACTGCAGATCAACTGGTTCCTGCTTCAAATCCAAGTGCCCTCTAATAAGCCTCTTATTTTTTTATTTTTATTTTTGAAAAAAGGGAAAACATTTCCATTTCCATTCTCCATTATGTTCAGGAGCTCCGTTATACAGGGATGCTTGAAATGAATGTAACACTCAACATTTCACTGTCCAAATGCACAAAAACCTAGCAAACCTGTCCATCAGCTGAAATCAGTTCCAAGCCTCTAAGTCTCTAGTTTATGTTTTCATCAATTAAACAAAGGGATCACATGAATGTACATTTGCAGATCCCTCTTCTCCAGAGCTGTGCTGTGCAGAAGAACAAGAACTACATCCAGTTGGGGTTCAGGAGTCTGACGAGCAAAGGCCACTTAGTGCGGGCTAAAGTCACCAGCACTTTGGCTCCTTCCCATTCAACCAGCAGCTGGGCCCCCAGGACAAGGCATGAGAAGACGACAGTGGCTGTGAGCAGGAAAATAGCCCCCAAGAAGCTGGCTAAAGCTGTCAAGATCCTCAGGAAGGTCACCATGCCCATGTCTAGAATGTACTGACTGCAGCAGAGTACTAATGGCTCTGTTATGAATCACCATGGACAACCCGGAGAGATCAAAGTCCTACAGGACAAACAGCCCCATGACCAGTATAATGAAGTGGTGGCAGTGGGGGGAAGTGCTGTGTTTTGTGTAACACCTGCCAGGTGAGTGATGCACTGACAGGGCAGCTGCCCATGAGCTCATTCTCTTCGATCTGTTTCTGCTGTTATTTCAGAGCCAGCACTAGCGGGAGTGTGTCCCTGTCACTTCACCAGCTGTAGAACAGGCTCTGTCTGCAGCCCAGCTCTGATTAATCCCACTTTTTAATGTATTCCTACTGCGATACTTTCCCAGTTCTCTGCCTCATTCGAACATTCCGGTCAGAGACTGAATATGGGGAGGGATGGACTAATTTGTGTGACATTCGGTAAGTTGCCATCGTATGTGATTGAAACCTCTGCTGGAGGTGGGCAGGAGCCTGTTACACACATAAAATAGCTAAGCTTGACCAAACTACCTGCTACACATTCAAACCTTCCTGTACACACACAATAGAAATTGGGGCTCTGAGAAATGGCAACTTTTCTTTAACACAGATCTTTGTTTTCTGTACTTCCAGAGGCACTGAAGTAGCAGCTGTTTAAAGGTAATGTGCTTCTATTTCATGATCAGCAGCAGAGCCTGTCAATTTACCACCCATAGAGCTGATTGTTTCTAACTGCAGGGTTAGCCAGACCATTCAGTAACATTATCGCTCTGTTCACAAAGCCTTTGGTTAGTGACAAATCATGAGACATCCCTCCCTGCTGTAATTCCACTGACTCCAGTGTTCTCTTTCCCCATTTCTGGTGCCAAGAAAATAAACAAATTAAAACAACCTTCAGAACTAACATGCTGTGGGAAAGTGGAAATGTTGATAGCTCAAATAATTCAGTTTCTTCTGTGTCTTGTGTGTGTCTATCTGCTTTGTGTGTGTGACCGATGGGGCTTTTTGTTTGCTCTTGGCAGGTTCAACCCTGTCAGATTTGTCTGTGGGGAGGGGCCAAAGAAAACAGACCCCCTGGCCTTCGAGGTTGGGGTTAGGCAAAGGAATAACAACCCTGTCCCACAAAAAACAAAATATGTTACAGAAACAGTGGTAGGAACAGTGCTAGAGAAAAGCAAAGCTCAGGGGATATTTGGGGTTTATTCTCTGAGCTTAGCCATGTGCTATAGCACAGGGAGCACTTTGGGAAGTCACCCATCCCACAACGAGGGAAAGGAAAAGGATTCTTAGACTCTAGCACGGATTGAAGGAGGACGGTGATGGGGAATAAGGGAATCCCTCTGACTTACCCTAACTACATCTGTTGTTACAATGGGTGAAATGACATTGTTCCCTATCCCTGCCCTGTTTCTCCTCTTTGTTATAGTTCAATATATTTTAAGTGTGGACAATGATGATAAAAATATCTGATCCCCAGCACAACCTGAAGCAACATCAGAGCAACTGGGAATGAAACAATTGGTTCCCCAAGGGAGAACTCGATGACTAACAATTGCTGTGAAATGGGGGAACAGTATAACCGTGATGCTCAGGGTTTGTTTAGACTAGGAAAAGTGATGGAGTTTAGGTCAGGTCAAGGGGAAAGCTAATGCCAACCACTGCACCTGGGCGGCATCTGCACTACAAATGTTTACACCAAGATCACTAACTTGAGCAGCCAACTCCATGTACAGCCCTAGTGGATGTCAGGCACAGGTAGTTTTTGCCTCAGTGTAGCTTGTTGGGATCAAACCTCTCTCCCCCACCTGGAGCTGATGAACATTCCTGGCAGGAGGGACACACACTCCTTCGACTCAAAGGAAAGGAGGTGATAGAAAAGATCACAGGACTGACCCCAAAGAAGGGTGAGCTGCAACAGGCAGAAGCAGGCAACTGATCTGGTGGAGCTGAGAGACCTTGGTGAAGATGGTGCAAAAATCACTATGTGGGAATCAGCAAATGTAATTTAAAAAAACAAACTTTGGCCAGCCCTAGTCAGGGATTTAGAACAGTTCTCTCTCATGTGGATTTTGTGATGTCTAATAAGGCTTGTGTGCTGATTGAAGCTTTTCCCGCACTCAGAGCACGAGTAGGGCTTCTCCCCAGTGTGGATTCTCTGATGTGTAATAAGGTTTGAGCGCCGATTGAATCTTTTCCCGCACTCAGAGCACATGTAGGGTGTCTCCCCAGTGTGGATTCTCTGATGTGCGATAAGGTGAGAGCACCACTTGAAGCTTTTCCCGCACTCATGGCACATGTAGCGTCTCTCTTCCAAGTTGATTCTGTTGCGTGGAATAAGGGCTGAGTGGCTACTGTAGTTTTCCTGTAGTTTTCCTCTGGCCTCTGCTGAGTCTCACAGGCTTTTGTGTTTTCTGGGAGTGCACAACTCCTGGAAACATTCCCTTTGGATCTTCCTGATAACATCCAATGTGGATCTACTTGCACAGTGTCTTCCTGCTGGGGTTTCTCCTCCTCGTTCTCACTCACCAGCCCATCGCTGGATGGGAGACAGAGAGAATCCAGACATAGGTCACTCCCTGTGCCTGAGAAAAAGGAAATGTCAGAGAGAGGAATGGAAAAAGGGATGAACAAACCAAAATATATGTGGGAGAGATCAAACCTATCAGGTGCTGATTTTCCCCAAACCCTTCCACAGAGAAGAGAGGAAGGGATCAGTTCTGGGTCCTCATTGCACCAGAACACTCAGGGGAAAGTGAGATCAGGGAGGGACCTGCTGCCAGTTGTCAGTCAGAATAGGAGGGAAGCCATGAGTGACATCTGCCATAATGATTCCACATCTGCAGGGAACAATCCTGAACTTGGAGAGCTCACAGGGTCTTTGTAGGGCATCCCAAATGTTTCCTGCATTCCTAAGCAGTTGTTGAGTTGTTTAACCAATTCCTCACCTCTGAAGGCAGCTCTTGGGAGCACTTCTTTCTCAGAGCCCTGGAGGTCTGGGACCCACGGTTCTTCCCCTCGTTCCAGCTGGGAGATCACATCAGGTTTGGAAACTGGAAACCCTACTGCAGGCAAAGAAAACAAGGGAGGTCAGTGGAATTGGTGGGATACTTGTCACAAAGAATATTCCATAGTTTTAACCCCATCTCATTTTTAGGCAGTAACATCTATAGCCCTCTGGATTCATCTGCTTGCCTGCATCAATATCTCTTTTCTAATAAGTACAGTACTGTGATAGGTTTATTAATTCTTATTAAAAATAAGTTTGGCTGTAATGCAAGAAACCTACAGGCCAAAAACCTGCATTTTAAGCTAAAGCAAAGTTAGCATAGCTATATCCTGTGCCCTTTTACCCAGAAAAGGAACTGTTTTTCCTATGCTCAAATAAAGTGCCTACGCTTAGGTCTAAGACCCTTTACCTAGACCAACAGACAATGAAGAATAGCAAAGGGGATTTTTCAGAGTTGTACTCACAGACTTAACAAGTACCCCACAAGTGCGCAGATACCTTCCATCCATACGCACATACACACTAGCCTATGGAGTAAGCGTACCCTAACATTTCTATGGGAGAAGAGTGAAATTTGGGCATAAGAGGAAGAATTTCCGGCATTTATTTCTATAAAAAGAGGTAACCTACCTCATTATGGTATCCCCACCCCCACCTCGACCTCCTCCTTCTTCTCTACACTTCACCATCTTCAACTACGTATTCATGCTATCCATCTACGACGGCTATTAACCAGTAATAGACCGCACTTATTTTCTTTTCAAACTTTAAGTTCAAGAGGGACTCAGTTAAGCTCGGTCTCTCTAAACTTTATTTTAGTTTGTGTATTAGATTATTTAGTTGAGCTAAAAAGTAAATTCCAAAGTAGCTTTGACAGCTCTTTACATTAGTTTCCCTTGCAAGAGGTGCCACAAGTACTCCTGTTCTTTTTGCAGATACAGACTAACACGGGTGCTACTCTGAAACCAGTAATACAATTGTAACTCTGTAATTCTACCTGTTTTACAATTTACTTACTATTTCATTGAGTTTAATAAAAAGTCGTTATGACCAGTGATGAGCTGCCAAATTTTTAACAACGGGTTCCCTCCTCCCTCCAAAATTTTAACAACGGGTTCCCTCCTTCCCCCCCCTCCGTGGGGGGGGGTCGTGCCCCATCCAACCCCTCATGTTCCTTAACACACACACTCCGAGACCCCTGACCCATCCCCCCCTTCCCTGTCCCCTGACTGCCCCTTGCCGCCCCACCCAACCCCTCCTCTCATTCTCAATGGCCCCCCAGAACCCCTACCCCATACAACTACCCCTTCTCTCTGTCCCTGAGTGCCCCCACCACCTCATCCAACCCTGCTCTTTCCTGACTGCTCCCCAGGACCCTTGCCCCCATTCAATCCCCCTGTTCCCTGCCCTCTGACTGCCCTGACCCCTATCCACCCCCCCCACAACCCACCCCCTCCCTGCCCCCTTACCACACTGCCTGGGGACCGGGTCCACTCTGCCAGGACCACGACCGGCGCCGCGGGGCCCGAATCCCCAGGCCGGGTCGGCACCGGGGCCCAGCCACGGGGCCCGACTCCCCGGGCCGGGCCGGCACCGGGGCCCGACTCGCCGGGCCGCTCGGCCCGACTCCCCGGGCCGGGCCGGCACCGGGGCCCGGCCGCTCGGCCCGACTCCCCGGGCCGGCACGGGGGCCCGGCTGCTCGGCGGCAGCCGTGGGGCCCGACTCCCCGGGCCGGCGCTGGGCTGGAGGGAGCCGCGGTCTGGGACCGGGAGCTGCTGAGCCAGCCGCACCTCCCCTCCCCCTCTGCGCCCCAGCTTACCTGCTGGCTGCCTCCATGCTGCTTGTTCAGGCTTCCCGTGAACATCTGATTCGCGGGAAGCAGGGGAGGGGGAGGAGAAGGGGGCGGAGCAGGAGAGGAGTGGCCGGGAACTTTTGTTAAATTTAGCAGCCCTTAACAAGCGGTTCTAAAATGGCTGCTAAATTTAACAACGGGTTCCCGCGAACCCGTGCGAACCCGCTGCAGCTCACCCCTGGTTATGACTATATCTGTCTCCGTGTGAGCTTCCTGTCATACCCCCGAAGGTCCCTTTATCAATTCTGTGGAACCCGATTCTAAACACGAACTTTTATCTTCTGATCAAACAAATTGGCGAGCCTAAACCCATATTAATTAATATAAATGATTAAGTATTAGTATTAATTAATTAAAATATTTACAATACAAATTAAATTAAGTTGATAAATCAAATCAACATTACTCACATACCCCATATAAGGCTACGCATCCCAAGGCCATCTTCCTTGGCTCAAAGTGGCAGGAGAGTTACTATTATAACAAATCATATTCATTACCTTAGTGCCTAAGGACCAACTAACAATGCAGAATCCTGACATCTCCAGTGCCGAGCCAGTCCTGGGAGCATGAGTATGGGAGTGTGAGTGTGACACCCCTTCCGTCTTTTGAGCTTAGCTGTCAGTATAACAAACGTGCTGCTTTCTGCCAAACTCTGGTGGGTCATTAGTCCTCCCTACGCTGACTAGCTGGCCCTATTTTGGGTAACACCTGTGATAACCCCAACCCCTGCAGGACAGAGGGTGGGGAAATGAGCTGAGAAAGAGCCTTGGCCTCAGCAAGGGAAAGCTAGAGGATCTGGGCCGGTCACCTTTTGGAGCCTTGTGGCTTGGTCTCCTCTGCCCTGGGAGCTTGGCCGGAGGAGGTCGGCTCTTCCTGCTGGCCTCCTCTGCGTGACTTGCCAAAGGAGGAAGTGAGGCAGGAATGGGGGAAAAGAGGAAAGTCGAGCTGAGGAAGGCAGGGCAGAAGCTAAGCGCCTCAGTGTGGCTAAGTGGGGTTAGTAGAGCATCACCATTCGTTCTGCAAAGCCGGGGGAGGTGCTGTTGGCTGCTGGGAGGCAGAATCCTGTGCCTGCCTCTTGGCTTCCCAGGGGTGGCTACTTGCAGCCCAGGAGAGGAAGGATGGTTCTGGTGAAAGGACGACAAGCAAAGCTCTGGGAGGAGATTTGGGTGTGGGGTGCGGGCTCTGTGCTGGGGGAGGGGGTTGGGGTGCAGCGGGGGTGGCGCTTACCCCGGGCACTGCAGCTCCCAAAGTGACCGGTACACACAACCCTCCGGCAGCAGCTCCTAGGTGGGTGGGGCCAGGGGGTCTCTGTGCGCCGCTGCCTGCAGGCGCTGACCCCAGAGCTCCCATTGGCTGCAGTTCCTGGCCAATGGGAGCTGCAGAGTTGGTGCTCGGGGCAGGGGCAGCTCATAGAGACACTCCCCCCGCCCCAGGGGATGCTGGGACATGCCAGCCACTTCTGGGAGCGGCACGGAGGGACGGAGGCAGAGTGGGCAGGGAGCCACCTTAGTGCTGCTGGCACATCTCTGCACACCCATTGGAGGGGGAGGGGAGCAGAGGCCTCCATGTGCTGCCTGGGGTAGGGGCAGAGCACGGAGCTGCCTCCCCTCCCGGGTCTATTCCAGGAGCGGGTGGGTGGGGTCCTTTGGCCTGCAAGGTGCAGCAGGTCGGACTAGATGATCACACTGGTCCCTTCTGACCTTAAAGGCTCTGAGTCTAAAAGGGAGAGGGAAGTAAAGGAAAAAAACAACAGCCAAACATTGTCATACCAGTGTTAAACCAATGCTCTGGGTGTTGAATGACCTGCAGGACATTGATTCTCTCATTCCATTGATAAACTGATACAATGTGACTGAAATTAAACTAATTCCCAGCTGAGAAAAGGGTCACCTCACTGCAGTGGCTGGGAATCAAACCCAGGTCAATTGTTTAGAAGGTAGCTATGCTTGCCACTATACCACCAACACAGCTGGCAAAAGTACTGCTTATGTTTGCCCAATGAGGCTAGATCAGAATTGAGGCGTTTTCCTGCTTGTTAAAATGTACTTGATTCTCTTCACACAAAAAAACTACCTCTATCTTCTCGTGGGTTTGAACCATCAGCCTTTCCATTAGCCACCAATGTTGTTAATCATAGACACAGGTAACTGCCTATGCCAAGCTTGTCTATGAAGCACCTACAGGGGTACAACTGGCTAATGAGGTAGGCGCACTGCTGGGGTTATGAGTTCAGGCCTCACCAAGAGCGTTGGTTTTCATTAGCCATGGAGCTTCCCCCACTTGCTTTGCCCAATACACATGGAAAGTGCCATAGGAGGGTGATGAGAGTAAATTCTAAACTCTGAAATGCGGAGGTTGGCTCAGAGATTGGGATAAGGGGTTTGAAGAGAAAAAGCTCTAAGAGTATAAAACCAGACAGTCTCCAGGGGCAGGTTCGGTACAACGCCTCAACAGGGAGCCATTCGGGGGAGGGGGTTTTACTTCCTCTGTTCAATGTCCTGAGAGGTATTTTAAGGTGAAGATAACGCCATGGCTAACAGGTGACTGGCACATCCTGGGTTAAAGAAAGGAAGGGACCTGGGTTAATAGTCTGAAGATTTGCATTACCGTCACTGTCTGACCCCCCTTCAGTGCGGAGCAGGTTTGTACGTTGCTGTGTGGAACGCACAGACTCCTGGAGAGCAGGGGCAGCTGTTTCCAGGGCAGAGAGCCTGGCCCTTAGGAGACTTTCTTGGGTTGCTGTTTTGAAGTAATTCAATAAAATAACGGTGGAGCTACAATGTCCGGTCCAAAATTTCAGCCCCCCCGGTGCAAAAACGCTATTTTAGGATCTAAACAGGAGGCTCCCAGCGCTAGGACACCTGACCAGAGAGCTCAGTGGGGGCGTAACAGCTGCTGACTCTGTGGGTCCTGGGCTAAATCCACCTGCAGGGGGAAACGTGTTGATTTAATTGATGGCTAATGAGCACCAGCTACCAGGGGAGAAGCCCTGAGAGCTGCTGCCACTCCAGCTGCTGCCCCAGAGGGGGAAGCCCCAGGGGACCAGCTGCTGCTCCGGCCACCCCAAGAGTACTGCCGGGGGCCACCGAGCTGCGGCTGCTCCTGCTGCCCTTGGGACCACTGGTCAAGTGGTCCCCGGGCCAGCCGCATTGGCCGCTGTTTGGGCGCTCCCTGGAGCCAGCTGATTGGGTGGCCCTGGAGTCAGCCACTGTGGCCACTGCAGAAGTCACGGAGGTTGCAGGAAGTCACAGAATCCGTCACTTCTACCACCTCCGTGACAGACACGGAGACAAACCCCTCCCTGCTGTGACTGCAGTTCCTGGAAGGAAAGAGAAGAACAGAAAGTGAAGAGAGAAAGAAAAAGAGATATTCCCTGTCACCTCTCTCCCTGCTGCCTTCCCCGTTGTATTCTGTAACCCCATCTCACTGGGTTCCCTGTGCTGGTGCCATGAGGGTGACACTAGAGCTCTGGGGATTTGGGGGGCTCTTCATTTCTCAACATTTCACAGAAATTTGTCTTTGGGCTGAAATTTCTCCTGTGAGGCCTCTCAGTCAGAGCTGTACCCCACCCTGTTTGCGGGCGGGGGGAGAGGGGAGATGTAAATTGCAGAGCAGGCAGAGAAGTCGCCCATAAAGGGTCATATTGATCTGGTGACTGGTTCTGACCGGGGTCCCACGTCCTCTGACACAGGCTCATGTGCAGAACATGGGAGCTCTGGCTTGTCCTAAATGCTGTACAGTGTGAGTTCCTGGGAAAGAGCAGGGGAGAGGGAGCAAGAGGAGAGAGGCAGAGACATTGGAGACGAGGAATTGGGGGGAGAAGAAGGAGAGAACAGAGAGACAATAAATGATTGAAGCAGAACAGGTGTCCCAACTCCATCTTGCTCATCACAGGTGTTCAGAGAGACAGGTAGTTTTCCAGTGTCAAGTCTGATCTTTGATTCTAACAATGTGCATTGAAATATCAAGGGGATCTCCACATACCTGATCTCTTCCCCTCTCCCCTTTTTTAGTATTAATTTCTATTTTGACGTGTTTGGCTTAACCGTGATCGTCTCTTTCCCCACCTATATTGCAATTTGGGGTTTATGTTTATTTTGCCTGCCTGTTGTTCATGTCATTATAATTATAACAGCAAAGGAATCTGCAGGAGCAAAAACTGACTCAAAACTTCATTTCCCCATCATGCCGGAACATCCTACAAACAGCTCACGCAGCTGGAATCATAACACGCAAGGCCAGGGGATGGGAGATGCAGGTTTCCAAGGGTTCTGTCTTTCTCAGATGACACATTCCAGCCCCTTGTGTGCCTCCATCCTGTATGACCTGCTGAACTTCGACACATTTATTGTCTCATTCTATAGATAATGTGATTGTAACACAATGTGACTGAAATGAAACCACTTCCAGATGAGGAAACAACAAAAGAGAAAAGCCATTATTGCATTGGCTGGGAATCAAACCCAGATCAACTGCTTGGAAGGCACCGATGCACACCACTATACCACCAATGCGTCTGGCAGGAGTAGATTTCCTGCAGGCTCTGTGTGCTGGCAAAGGGGGTGACACATGACCATGGAGTTAGTGAGCAGGGTGGATGGGCTGGAAGCTGCCTGACAGCTGGGAGCAGAGTTAGGATCCCAGAGTGACTGAAAGGGGGCAATGGTGAAAACAGATCTCACTGGGAGCTGGCCCCACACCTGCCCCGCCCCTAGGAGAGGGGAACTGAAGCTCAACTTCAATCACAGAAAAATCTTCCCTGAGAAGGAAGGGGACAGCTTGTTTTAAAGACCAGTTTTGTGTTTGTTCCTGCTACATAAGGAGGGGCTGGGTAGTGCTGATTCCAGCCCCCAGACTCTGGGAGGATAAGGAACAAATTCAGGCTGCCAGTGACCTGCAGGAGGAAGATGATCTTTTGACAGTGATGGACGCCTCGTCCTAAAGGCCTTTGTCTGCCCCCTTCCAGTGACTGTTTGGCACAGGAATGCAGCCCCCACTCCTGGGTCTCTCCTGGGGAAATAATCTTTCTGTGCAAAACACCAAAGCTTTTAACAGAAAGGAAGAAAAGGAAATGGCCACATGATGGGACTAGGACATAAGGAATGAAACACAAGATCCTTCTCCATGTGCATTGACTTTTAACCTTGTTTGTGGTGGTGGTGTATCCATGTTGGTCCCAGGGGTCCTCTGGGGCACCGGGCATTGGCCACTTTCGGGAGAGTGGGCTAGATGAACTAGTCTGACTCAGTGTGGCTGTTCTTATGTTCTAACTGCTGGTTATGGAAGAGACGACCTTCCAGGCTACACAGAACTGAAGAAGTGTGTGGGGTTAGCTCCACAGCTTGTCTCTTTCACCAACAGAGGTTGGTCCTCTTACCCTCATCACCTTGTCTCTCTTGGACTCTGAAAAGTGCTTTCTCTCCACTCCCTTTGGAGAGAAGTTAAGTTTCTCTTTGGGCAACTATCAGGCTGAAGCAATTGTATTGACTGTGACACTAGAACTGAAGATTTAATATTATAAATAAATGAGTCTGAACCTGAGGTTCTGGTTTTCACATTGGTTTTTCTAACTCAGTTCCCAATGCTCTTCTAGAAAGGCCTCCAGGCTGCCTGCCCAGCCCAGCAAAAGTGGCCAGGAGAAAGCCCACACTGCTGCTCTTTCAGGTACTTGAAGGCTGCTATCAAATCCCCCCTCACTCCGTCAGTCCCCAGTCTGTGGCAGTGCCTGGGATTCTTCCGTCCTAAGTGCAGGACTCTGCACTTCCCCTTGTTAAACCTCCTCAGATTTCTTTTGGCCCAATCCTCCAATTTGTCTAGGTCACTCTGGACCCAAACCCTGTCCTCCAGCGCTTGGATTCTTTACATGCTTTCACAGAGCAAAGAGCACATGTTCCATGATTTCATAGGGCAGAGTTTTGTGCTATCGGGAGCTTTCCCTGGGTGGATTTGACAGGTGGATCAACATAGAGACACATTGTGACCCTTCTCAGGGTGCTTTGGACTGTGAGTCTCCTTGTTGCCACCTGCCACAAGGAAGAGGGACTTTTGCATTTGGCAGCTGGATGTTAGTGACCAAACTCACCAGCTTGCTGGAACTCAAGGACCCTCCTCTGAGCTACAGCAGCCACCTTAACCCTTGAGTTCCTTCAATGTGTCCCCCTCTGGGGTCCAGCCCGGATCACCAGATACTTGGTGAAATCCCAGATCCTCTCTTCCCCAAGTATCCCAGGTTACTAGTTTTACTGTGGGCCATTGCTACTGTATCTCACACAGCACCTGAGTACAGTTATCGAACAAGCAAAAAATTTATTTCACAACGGATAGAGATTTAAACAAACAAACGTGAGTGATGGAAACCAACTGTTACCACTAAACAAAGGCAGAAAATGAAAGAATAGAAAGGCCAGCACAAAAAACAGAGAGAGGAACAATAAGATACTAAAAGGACAATGGTTGGAACTCTCCATTTCTCTCAGTCTTTGGATTGATGGGTACTAGAGCTGTAGCAACAGTTGAGGAACCAGGGTAAATTAAATCTAAGGTTTGAGCTGCTAGTGAAGCATTTCCCACACTCACGGCATTCATAGGGCCTCTCTCCTCGTGGATTGTTTGATGCCTAATAAGGTGCGAACTGCGATTGAAGGTTTTCCCGCACTCAGTGCATTCATAGGGCCTGTCCCCTGTGTGGATTCTCTGATGTCTAGAAAGGACTGATCTTTGAGTGAAGCTTTTCCCACACTCACGGCATTCAAAGGGCCTCTCCCCCGTGTGGATTCTCTGATGTTGAGAAAGGTTTGAGCTGCTAGTGAAGCATTTCCCACACTCACGGCATTCAAAGGTCCTCTCCCCTGTGTGGTTTCTCTGATGTTGAGAAAGGTCTGAGCTGCTAGTGAAGCTTTTCCCACACTCACTGCATTTAAAGGGCCTCTCCCTTGTGTGGATTCTCTGATGTTGAGAAAGGTTTGAGCTGCTAGTGAAGCGTTTCCCACACTCACGGCATTCAAAGGGCCTCTCCCCTGTGTGGATTCTCTGGTGAACAGAAAGGGCCGAGCTGCTAGTGAAGCATTTCCCACACTCACGGCATTCATAGGGCCTCTCTCCTCTGTGGATTGTTTGATGCCTAATAAGGTGTGAAATGCGATTGAAGGTTTTCCTACACTCATGGCATTCATAGGGCCTTTCCCCTGTGTGGATTCTCTGAAGTTTAGAAAGGTTTGAGCTGCTAGTGAAGCATTTCCCACACTCACTGCATTCATAGGGCCTCTCTTCTCTGTGGATTGTTTGATGACTAATAAGGTGCGAACTGCGATTGAAGGTTTTCCCACACTCAGTGCATTCATAGGGCCTGTCCCCTGTGTGGATTCTCTGATGTACACAAAGGGCTGAGCTGTGAGAGAAGGTTTTTCCACACTCCCTGCATGTATTTTTTCTCTTTCGCCTGAGGATATCCTGCTGTGTTGTGGTTTCCATGAGGACCTTCTGAGTCCCCCAACAGGAAAGAAATTTATCCACTTTCTTCCCTGGCTGGTTTCCTTGATCTGTTTTTGGTCTGTGCTGAATCTCCCAGGATTTTCCCTGCTCATGACTCCTGGACACATTCCTTTTCCATCTTTGCGATAATGCTCTGTTTTTACCCACTGGCTCAACATTTTCAGGCTGAGAATTCTGCTCCTCTTTCTCACATGCCATTGCATCACCTGCTGTGACAGAGACAGAAACCTCAGACAGGGATAGAAAGGGGAAGAGCAAACCAAAACAAGTGCTGAAGAAAGGTCAAATAAAAATCAGGAGCTGAACTCCCCCAAAGTCTTCCCCCAAATAGGAGAGAGGAGGGGGATGAATTCAGCCTTCACATCCCATCCAAATACGCAGGGGGAAGGGAGGAAGCTACTGCCAGGTGTCTGCTAGGATTCTATAGGAAGCCATGAACTATATTTACCCTGAGGATATGACCCCTGCAAGGGACAATAATGAACTGAGAGACCTCCCCAAGGGCTTTGTTGGGCATTCCAGATGTTTCCTTCAGGCACTTACAGATTCTGAGGTGGTTTAATGTTTCCTCACCTGTGCAGGGAGATCTCAGGATCTCTCTTTCCTCTGAACCCTGGAGGTCTGGGACCCATGGCTCTTCCCCTTGTTCCAGCTGGGAGATCACATCAAGTTGGAAAACTAGAAACCCTGCTCAGATGAAAGAAAACAAAGGAGTTCAGTTGATTTCATAAGACTTGGTCATAAAAAACATTCTATTAATTTAACTTCAGTGCTTAGTGTGACCTGGTGGGCCAGGGGCAGTTCTCACTGAAAATGCCAAAGTTAGGACAGGCTGAAAAAGGGAGAGTAGATGCTCCCAAAACTGCTGGTTAACACTGAAGTTAAACTCACCGACCAGTCACCAACTGTGCTTCTGATCCCCCACACGGGTTATCGAGAAGCTGAAAAAAGAAATCACACGGCCCTTTATTGCATCCCTGTTCTCTGACTCCCAATCAGCAACTAGGTCCAGTACAGTGAGAGGTTATTTAAAAACTCTGCTCACATAAACAAAGTGTTCCTCTGACCCCAAAGGGTCAGCCACATCACCAGGTCAGTATAGGTTTGGATATTACCCAAAATTCCATCCTTCCAGACAATCCTTTAGCATCTAAACTAAAGGTTTAAACGAAAGAAAGACAGAAAGAAGTTAAATGGGAAAGCAGTCAGATACATTCCAAAATGGATATATCAGGTTCTTAGCAGTACTGGTGAGTTGCTGGCTTGAAAGTCTGTCTGGAACACATCCACAGATTGGATGGGTCATTCACTCCTTTGTTCCAGGGTTCAGTTTGTAGAGAAGGTGCTCCAGAGGTAGGAAGGGGGATTGAAGACAAATGGAGATGATGCAGCTGCCCTTTATATTCCTTTTCCCATGTGGCCTGTACTTCCTGTGTCCCAAACACAAGCTTCACAGCACGTGGCATGGAAAAGCCTTGGAGTTCTCATTACACAGGCATACCCCGGCATGTTTTGCTGACTCAATAGGTGTATCCCCTTGGTCCTTTCCATGGGCTCATTGTACAGATGATGACCCTGAATGGGCCATCAAACAGGCTAGGCAGTGTTGATGCCAATACGTCTGGGGGTGTCACCCAGAAACACTGCACAAGTCTGGAAATACAGATATACCCTACATATCTATAATTCACAATACAAAGGTGATACAAACATAGAAACAAAATTATCATACTTGGCAAATCATAACATTTTCACTGACACCTTACATGGCATATCTAGCATGATTCATTGCAATTTTATCAGATTAAATTATTATTTTATTATTAATACCAAACTGTCTCACAATTCCATACAGTGTCACACTTGGTAAACCAGTGAATTCCCAGGACCAGTTCCCCAGGTCCTTGAAGATGCCGAACACTGTGCTTATGAGGGACTGAAATACCCACATATCTGCTGGGAACACACACACACACTGACACTGTGTCAGTCTATACCCCTGTGTTCACTCATCTAGAAAATTATGATCAATTTTGTACACAGTATGGCTTGTGAGGTATCATTTGAAAACGCATAACCTACTGAATATTATCCTCCTGTTAAAACGTGTAGTAACACTGTATGTAAAGTTATGAGATTTTACAGTATGATATTACTGAAAAAGTTACAATTCTGGGGAACACCCACAGAGCAGTTCCTCAGAGACAGCAAGGCGAACAGCTGGTCAAACAGCCAGTCTCCTGCAGGGGGAAGGTGTGAAGAAGACATTTACATTCCATCACAGGGACCACTTGAACTTGTTGTGGAAAATGACCACACGATTGATTTTGAACCAGAACAGCCTGAGGCTCTTTTTTTGGTTAAAAGTGCGCAGGGGGCAACAGCTATTGGAATACTGTCCCCCTGAGCTAAAAATCACACAAGCCTTTTAAAGCTTAAAACCCCAAACAATGACACATATGTTGCACGTTAATTTCCTTATTTGGAATATATTGCAAAATATGATGCAGGTCAAAAGCAAGCTGAACAATCAGTTTTCCATATTCAGCCTTTCCTGTTATTGTTATTACACCTGGTGATATGGGAGCAAGACTCTCCATGTCTCAAGAAATGTCACTACCAACCTAGGCCATTTTCACATGCTGGGTGCAATCCAGAGCAGTGAGGAGTTGTGTCATCTGTAATCCTGGGTGAGATTCAGTGTTCTGCTGCTGGAGCTCCCCTGTCTGGATACTCCCAGCCAGCATTCAAGGACGCACAGAGTGTTTGTGTGATAAGTAACTCTGGACCAGCAGCTCTGACTCCAGCCGCCTGCTTGTTACACCCCAAGCACATTCTGGTTTGGGTAGAGAAGGCTCAGGGTTTGAGAGAAGGCCGGGGGTAGGAAGCTTCTGTTTGTTATGCTGGACCTAACCCCCAGTTTTACTTGAGTAAAGAGGAGATATTTGACACTGTGTGATACGGCTCCTGTGCTCTGTTCCCAAAGTGTTCTGCAGCAGGGGAGGGTCTCTGGTAGTGTGTGTGTGTCACTGGCATATTGGGGTGATGCTGCCAGGGCTGGCTCTAACAGTTTTGCCGTCCCAAGGAAAAAAAAAGGAGCGCCGCCCTGTGCCCGCCGCCCGACCCCTCCCTGAGCGTCGCGCCGCCCAAGTCCCCACCCCCCCAGCGCTGCGTCACGTCCCCCAAGTCCCCACCCCCCCCAGCGTTGCATCACGCCGCCCAAGTCCCCGCCCCCCCAGCACCGCGTCGCGCCGCCCAAGTCCCCACCCCTCCAGAGCCGCATCGTATCCCCCAGTGCCACGTTGCGCCGCCCAAGTCCCCACCCCCCCAGCGCTGCGTCACGTCCCCCAAGTCTCTGCCTCCCCAGCGGCGCATCGCACCGCCCAAGACCCCACCCCCCAGTGCTGCATCGCGCCCCCCAGCGCCGCGTCGCACCGCCCAAGTCCCCGCCTCCCCCAGCGCCGCATCACGCCGCCCAAGTCCCCGCCCCCCCCAGCGCCGCCTCGCACCGCCCAAGTCCCCGCCCCCCCAGCGCCACGTTGTGCCGCCCAAGTCCCCACCCCCACAGCGCTGCGTCACGTCCCCCAAGTCCCTGCCTCCCCAGCGGCGCATCGCACCGCCCAAGACCCCACCCCCCAGTGCTGCATCGCGCCCCCCAGCGCCGCGTTGCACCGCCCAAGTCCCCGCCCCCCCCAGCGCCTCCTCGCACCGCCCAAGACCACTCCCCCCCAGCGTCGCGTCGCACCGCCCAAGTCCCCGCCCCCCCAGCGCCGCGTCGCACCGCCCAAGTCCCCGCCCCCCCAGCGCCGCGTCGCCCAAGTCCCCGCCCACCCCAGCGCCGCGTCACACCGCCCAAGTCCCCGCCCCCCCCCAGCGCCGCCTAGCCAAACCAAAAACAACAAAAACAAACCCCGATCGCCGCCCCATCCCAAGGTGCCGCCCCAAGCATGTGCTTGGTAGGCTGGTGCTTGGAGCCGGCCCTGGATGCTGCAACAGGACAGAGTAGAGGTTAGAGTACAGATGGTGTTGTGGGGGTGGCATGAACCTTCACTCTTCATTTCCCCTTCCAAGAACGGAGGGGACAGGACTCCTTACCCAGCGAGGTCACAGTCTCATAGTTCTCCTGCATGACATCCCAGTAGAGGGCTCTCTGAGCGGGGTCCAGCAGAGCCCACTCTTCCCTGGTGAAATGCACAGCCACCTCCTCGAAGGTCACCGGCCCCTGAAAGAGCAAGAGTCCAACACTCAGTACCTGCTGCCCCACTCACAACCCCACTACTCACAGAACAGCAGCACCAGGGAAATGGACGCTCTGGGAGGCACATGTTAACAGAGTCCCACCCCTCCTTGCCTACAGCAGCCAGGCGGCATCAGAGGGTGGAAAGAGAGAACCTTTGTGTCTCCCAGCTGACAGACGGAGGCAGGGTCTTCACATTTATCACATACCTACTAGCCAGAGCTTGATATAGGAGATGGGGCTGGCTCTGGACCCTACTGGTGTCTCCCTGGTAGGAATCCAAACACTCTCCAAATAAAATATATGGAAGAAAGGAGAAGTCAATAGTAAAGAACAGAAGTTAGAAGGTTAGAATTGTAGAAAATTGATAAAGAAAGCTATCAGAAATCAATGACCAATCAATGACAATAAGAAGGAAGTTTTTAAAAGTATATTAAGTGCAAACTTTACTAGATAGAAATGGCAGAATTATCAAAAATAATGCAGAAGAGGTAAAAGTCCTCAGTAAATATTTCTCTCCTGGATTTGGAGAAAAACAGATGATGTACTCATATCATAAGATGTTGACAACGACACTCTTTCCATTCCGACAAGAAGTCATGAGGACATTAAACAGCAGCTATTAAAAATCAGACATGTTTAAATCAGCGGGTCCGGATAACTTGTATCCAAGACTTTCTAAAAGACCTGAAGTCTGACATCTATACTCATCAAGAGAATGGTGCAGCCAATACTGGATTTCATTCATTAATAAAGAATCAAAGAAGGGTAATATGATTAGTGCCCATTAACAAAGGTTTAGAGAAAATAGAGCCTATCAAACTAACGGGATATCCTTATTGGATGAGATCAAAAGTTTGGTTGCAGCTAATAGTATTGATGTAATATACCTAAACTTCTGTAAAGATATGACTTGATCAGCACAATATTTTTACTAAAAAAACTAGAATGATACAAAATAAACACGGCATACATTAAATAGATAAAAAACTGTGATAGTAAATGGGGAACCGTGGTCGAGTGGATTTCTTTCTAGCAGGTTCCCGCAGGGATTGGTTCTTGTCCCTGTGCTATTTAACATTCTTATCCATGAGCTAGAAGAGAGTATAAAATCATCACTGATAAAGTTTGCAGTTGCCACAACTATTGGGGTTGGTGGTAACTAATGAAGTGCCAGTAGATTCAGGCTCCAGCACTGGGAGTCTGGGAAGTTGTCCCAGCCCTGGCGGGAGGGTTATTTCCTGTTCCACAAAGAGGGGAAGTTCCATTCCCAACACCTGTGCCTTGAAATTAGGCCCTATCTGACACTACACCCCCATATTCATCATAGTGGTATGGTTATAATATGATTAGGACATAATTATGATGTATTTTGTACAAGATGCATCATGTGTGATTTCACTGGAAAAGTTATGATTTGCTGAATATGATTATCCTATTTGTGTGCACATATCATGTTTGTATCTGAAGTTATGGATACTGACTCTGTATCTGTATTTCAAATGTGCTTACTCTGGGTAACACCCACAACGAGCCTTTCAGGTACAACAATGAAGAAGCCAGACAGTGCTGATGGCTCATCAACAAAGACAATGGACTGTAGAAGATCTTAGCCTTCCTCTGAATGTTTCAGCCAGCCTATGTGTCATGGCTACTATGACGCAGCAGGGCCTGTGACCAGACCACATGAAACTAAACTTCATTTTAGTACCTGTATTTTTCCACAAACTGGACTGGGAACTGAGTTTGGAACAAAGGGTTCCCGCCATATGGAAAAGCAAATAAGGTGAGCATCCCTTAGTCTCATTCCCCACACAAGAGAACTCCTGGAAACACCTAAGAAACAAAAACTGAAGTGGGGGGAGTGCTGGTCCCAGGGTAAAGGGTTTTCTAGCTTGTGTATGGAAACTTGGTGGACTGCTTGTATCAATTAGTCAGGGTGAGAAACTGCTAATTCAAATTCTATCCAGATAGTATGTTAGGCTTAGTTTGAGTTTCGGTATTTGCTAAATAATCTGCTTTGATCTGTTTGTTATCACTTATAATCAATTAATCTACCTTTCTGCAGTTAATAGACTTGTTTTATGCTTTATCTTAACCAGCGTATTTTGAGTGAAGTGTCTGGGGAAAATCTCAGCTGGGTTAGCACAAGCTCGCTGTGCACATCTTTCCCATATCGAGGGGAAGGCGAACTATATTAATGAGCTTACATTATAGAGATCCCTGTGCACTATAAGAGGGTATAATTCTGAATTTATACTACAGCAAGTGTGCAAGGTTGGGGAGCTGGGAAATTGGCTGTTTTCTCTCTCTCCTTGAGTGGCTCAGGCAAAGCTCTCAGGTAGCTTAGTTGAGTGTATGGCGCCACCTGCTGTTGTGTTGGGTGATAACAGGGCCTGGAAAGGCTGGCTGAATCTCCAGCAAAACAGTGTGAGAAGGGTCAGCCAGGCTTGAAGGTTAGAAGGCACAGCGGTTCCCAGACTGCCCCTGGGGGTGACAACCCATCACACCCTAAACTACACTAGTGTCAGCAGGTTTGTCACATCCTGTCCCCTCCCTTTCTCCACCCGAGATATTTCCTGCCTCCCACCACCTCTAGCATTTCCCACCCTCCTATGCATTTACTGCTCCTCTCCCTCCAAGCAGAACCCACCACCAGCTCCCTGAGAATCCCTTACCTGAGCCAGCTCCATTGCAGCCATTTCCTTCCCCCAGGGAGGACGGAATGATCTGGAGCAAACCATGGACGTTATTCTGTAGCCTGCTGGGGTGAAAAGGGCAAGGTGTAAGAATTCAGATGGGGCTTTTGTCCATTCCACAAGCCGATTCCCCCCAGGTTTTCCCCTGCTAATGGACATTCTAGGTTCTGCCACACTGTGAAGCACAGAGTGACCTTATCCCAGTACAGGTCTAGCGCCCTCCCACCAGGGTGTAACCCTCTGACACATGGTGAAACCCTCCCAGTAACAGTCTCTCTGTTACACTTATCAAGTTGGTGGACAATACCAAGCTGGATGGGGTTGTAAGTGCTTTGGAGGATTGGATTAAAATTCAAAATGATCTGGACAAACTGGAGAAATGAGCTGAAGGAAAGAGGATGAAATTCAGTAGGGACAAGTGCAAAGTACTCTACTTTGGAAGGAACAATCAGAGACCAGAGAAGAGCAGAATCCAAAGAGTCACTTTGGGGGATTCTCCCTGTCATTGTTCCCAAGGCAGCTGTCTCATGTTTACAAAGTTGTTCGATGTTCCGGCCTTTATACAGTCTCTCCTGGGAGTGCCCCTTTCATGGGCTGGGCCTAGTTTTAGTTTTCGGTAGTTAACAATCTTGGTTTATTGTTTATCTAACCAGTGTGTTTGGATTAAAGTGTGTTGGAAACTCCGTTTGGGATAACAAGCTGGTGCATGTCATTTCATCATATGAGCTTGCGTTGTTCAGTAGCGTGCTAGACAGTGCAAGACGCACATTTCTGGGGGAAAGTTGGGCACTTGAGAATTTGCTGGTTTTCTCCTGAGGTGTAATTCATGAGTGGCTGTCTAGCAGCACTCAATACTGTGTAGCTGGGAGTGAATTACATGCTGGAGACTGTGTGTTAATTGGCCAAGAGGGGCTGTTCTCGCGGGAAAACAGTGGAAAAGGCACCCCAGGTTGGAGAACTGAGGGGACACAGCTATTTAACAGTCCAGATTGTACTCTAGGTAATGTCACAGACCCTCATTATGACAGAGCCTCTTACAACACAGAGAAAGTAAATCCATGTCCCAGAAATCGAAGACTCCAGAGAGAGGGCAAGTCTTCCTGGCACTGCTTCTTGCTGACAGAGAGGTTCAGAGACAGCGAGAGAGTCCTGGGGAAGCTGGGAACAGGAAGCATGGGATGGTGGGGTTCAGTGGAGAAAGGGAACAGGAAGGGCAGGGATATTACTGAATGCAGGATCTCAGCAGTACTAGATGACAGGATAGCACATAGTGCAGCCCATTGGAAAACATAATCCCCACTATACATACAGAATGATGGGGTCTAAATTAGCTGTTTCCACTCAAGAGATGGATCTTGGAGTCACTGTGGATTGTTCTCTGAAAACATCCACTCAATGTGCAGCAGCAGTGAAAAAAAGCGAGCAATGTTGGAAATAATTAAGAAAGGGATAGATACGACAGAATATATCATATATCATATTTGTAAAAACAGCAAATGAATCCATGATACACCCACATCTTGAATACTGCATGAAGATGTTGTTGCCCCATCTCAAAAAAAGATATATTGGAATTGGAAAAAGTTCAGAAAAGGGCAACAAAAATGATTAGGGGTATGGAACAGTTATGCCAGACCTAACCCCCAGTTTCACTTGAGCAAACAGGAGCTATTTGACACTGTGCTATACGGCTCCTGTGCTCTGTTCCCAAAGTGTTCTGCAGCAGGGGAGGGTCTCTGGTAGTGTGTGTGTGTCACTGGCATATTGGGGTGATGCTGAAACAGGACAGAGTAGAGGAGGCATTGTGGGGCTGGCGTGAACCTTATCTCTTCATTTCCCCTTCCAAGAACCGAGGGGACAGGAACCCTTACCCAGCGAGGTCACAGTCTCATAGTTCTCCTGTATGACGTCCCAGTAGAGGGCTCTCTGAGCGGGGTCCAGCAGAGCCCACTCTTCCCTGGTGAAATGCACAGCCACCTCCTCGAAGGTCACCGGCCCCTGAAAGAGCAAGAGTCCAACACTCAGGACCTCTTTCCCCATTCACAGCCCCATTATTTGTGGCAGAGAGGAGCCAATCAAATGGAAGCTCTGGGTGGATCGCAGTCAACAGAGTCCCACCCCGACCCCGCTCAGCATATCCAGCAAATATCAGGGTGAGGGGACGAAGAGAGAGCCCCTTGTCTCTCCCAGCAAATCCATCACACACCTACTAGCCACCGACTGATACAGGAGATGGAGCCCCTAGCAGGGTTCAGGGAGAGCTCCCTGGTAGGAAGCCCAGGGAAGTCTCTTTGCCCCACTGTCCATCCGGAGTCACTCCTTGTCTTTCCATACAGTGACTCTGGATTAACATTTCTCTTAATGAATCCAGATTTCAGAAAGAACGAGTCCAGAACGCTGTGAGGTCAGGCTCCAGCACTGGGAGTCTGGTCAGTTTTATCAGCCCCATGTAGGTGGGCTATTTTCTTTCTTCACAAATTAGGGCATTTCCACCTCCCAACCTCCTGGGTTATTAAATAACTCCCTGCAGGTTTGCCACACCCTGGCCTCCTCCTTTCCCCACGCTGTGAATTTCCTGCCCTGCACCAACCTCCAAACCAGACTGTGCAAACCTTCCCATCTCCGGTGTATTTGCTGTCCCTCTCCTCCAGCAGGAACCCACCAGCAACCCCCCGATAATCTCTACCTGAGTTGGCTCCACTGCAGCCATTTCTCTTCCCTGTCCCACGGCAGGCTGGGATGACCTGGAGCAAGACATGGACGTCATTCTGCAGCCTGTCTGGAGGAGAAGGGCAGTTGTGGGCATCTCAGAACAGGTTTTAGTTCATTTCACATCAGAATTCCCCCAGACCCTTTCCCTGTAGACAGACACCCTAGATCCTGCCATGCTGGGAAATGCTCAATCTGTTTATTACAATGTAGACCTGGCTCCTCCTGCCAGGCTAAGCCCACAGAGACATTTTTAATCTCCCTTCTCCCTCCCCTCACCCCATAACAAAATCTGTGAACAGAAGGCTAGAAAAGAGCAGAACCAAAGGAGTCACTGTGGGGGATTCCCTCAGACACTGACCCCACGGCAGCCACACCCCAGCAGGGGGAATATGGAGTCAGGAACTGGCTTTTCCTCTGTCTGATCCTTGTTTTGTTCACTGGAAAGTGGTTCTGCCCAGGGATGCAGCAATACATGTGTCTGGGTGGAAATCTCTCCCCCGTCATTTCTCCCACTGCGGCTTTCAGTCTCTCCTTCCCCTGTCCTCTCTCCCTGCCCCTCTGGCTGGGACAGTCCCATTCCTGGGGGCTTTGCTCTCCCAGGGCTGGATTTTCTCCTGGCAATTAATAATGGGAGGAGAAATGTGGAGGGCCTGTTTGTGCAGAGTCACTTTCTTGCCAGTCCCCAGCACTTTCCCTGAGGTCTTTCAGTTACCTGGAGACTCTGGCTCAGAATTTAGTATTAACAGGGCCCAGGGCTGCCCTAGGGGGCTAGGACCAGCTGGAGAAAGTCATCCCCTGGGCCGGGCAGAGAAGCAGCTTTAATTCAGGTCACTTCCCAGCACAGAACCCCACTGGGGGAGCAGCAGCTGCTAAGCCTGATCTCCCAGATCACAATGGAGGCTGCAGCCTCTGACCCAGGAAGCTGAACCCCAGTATCCTGAGCAGAGAGGGACAGAGCATTTGAGCAGCTTCCCTCCTTTAGCTCTCTGGGGAGAGCAGCTAATGAGAGCCCCTCCTCACAGGGAGAATTGCTGATCTCATTTGCCCCACTGTCCATCCGGAGTCACTCCTTGTCTTTCCATACAGTGACTCTGGATTAACATTTCTCTTAATGAATCCAGATTTCAGAAAGAACGAGTCCAGAACGCTGTGAAAGATAGTGCCATAGTATAGCAGTGCTAGATCCCTTCCCACCTCCCTCACCCTCCAGATCTAGGACAAGGAATCGGGCAGGAGTTTTGCCAATGGAACCGGAAGTTCCTGCAGTTTTCAAGAGGGGAGAAAAGCAAAATCTGTCATTTCCCCTTACAGTGTTTGATAAGTGGATAGAAAGTTTTCATGGTGCCTGGGCCTGGCCGGGGAATGCCGGGCAGTGCTTGGAGCCAGGATTCTGGCACAAGCTGATGAGATAGAAGGAACATGGTTAGTAGCAGCCCCCAGAGCTTCCATCCAGGGGGGCCCCCAACATCCCCAGTACCCAGACCACCCTAGCCAGGGTCCCACCAGATATTTCCTGGGACCCAACCCCCAGAATCCCTGGCCAGAGACCCCAGATACCCCTCAAAGTCCCACCGGCCAAAGAACCCCCACCAGATCTTCACTGCTAGCTGGGAATCCCAAAGGTTACCCCCACCAAGAGCCCCCACCAGCCAGGGACCCCAGTTAGGAACTCACTGCCATCCTGAGATTCCCCCACTGCCCTCCTAGGACCCCCGCCTGCCCTTCAGCAAAAAGGTAAGACATGTCCATGCCCTGTCACTAGCAAATAATGGTCACCATGGATCCACCCCAGAGGTGGCTGCATCACAGAGCCCATTTGTCATGGGGTTTAGGATACTTCTGGACCCACACTGCACTCAGAGTGACCTCTTCATCCTGTGCCAGCTGGAGACAAGAAAAGGGCCCAGCCAACTCTCCCGTTACCTGCTGGGAACCACTGACCCCCCAAACAGGGAGAGGTCTCTGGCGTTGATGGGTATTAAATATGTGGCTGGTCTCTTTCATCAGCAAACATTTTAACAGAGGTAAAGGAGGGAACAAGTGATTCTCAAAGGAGAGGAGAAAGATGATCTCTGGGCAATTTAACCCCCTGAGACCTCCAGGATGGAGAAGAACTCAGGGCAATAGGTTCCCTCGAAGGAAGAAGTTGCTGGGATTTAGAAACACGGGGAACAGCCGCAAACCTGAGAGGATTTTTAATTGATATTGACATAGAAAGAGGGAAATCCTGAGCTTTGAGATCAATGTTCAGAAATGAAAAAGAAAGGGTGGAAATCTGAGCAATTTTGGATCTATTTTTGCCAATTATAGAGAGGAAAGTGTAAAAGAGGGATTTTATATCAGTTGTTGGCATGAGGTAAAATCTGAGTGTATTTCACATCAATATTTGATAAATGAATAGAACATGGGCAAGTGGGAAATGGGCAACATTTGCAAACATTTTGTATCCATGTTCAAGAATCTGAGGAAAGGTGTAAAGCTGAGATTTTCTTTGTATTTTATCATGAGAGACAAGGAAAAAATCTCAGGGGATATTCACTTAGAATTAGACAACTAAAGAAAAGTGGGGCAAATTTTTAGAGTATTTTATATCAGTCTTTGACATTTGCAGAGAAAAGAAGCCACAAGCTAAGCAATTGATAACATGAGAGAAAAATACCAATATCTGAGGGGGATTTTATGTTGCTATTAAATAACTAGAGGGAAAAGGGAGACTGTTTGACTGCATTTTATGAGACTATCCAATATATAAACACAAAGTGATGGTTCCTCCCCACTGCCACCATTCACATGGGCAGCAGGGAGCCTGGGAGGAGCTGATTTAAGGGGGGAGGGGGAGCTGGAAGGCTCCCTGGATAAAGGAAGTGGGCGGAAGTGGGGGACGGGCAGGTGACTGGCAACTGAGGGCTGGGGGAAACTGTGTTGGTAGTTTGGGGTCAGTGGGTGGGATTGGGAAACTCGGGTCTGGACAGTCTCCGTGGGGGACATGTGCTTTTCCATCCCTGCCTTGGCAGAGAACGGGCATCTCCTCCCATCCCCACTCCAGGGGCTGCCATGTGCTGGGGAATGACTCAGGGCAACAATTTTCCACCTAAATGAGGACAAATCACTGCAGATAAAGTGGGGGGGGGGGGGGAAAGCTGCCACATCGGAGAGATTTTAAATGGACACTTGAGAAGTATGGAGAGACCAGGGGAAATTGGGGGAGATTAGAGAGCTCATCATTGGGGGGGGATTGGGGATCTGGATTTTCTAGCCACGTGTGATAATGGGGGAAAAGGGGAAAAGCTGGAGAGACTTTGTAGGTGGGCGGACGGGGCACAAACAGGGCAGGATTCAGTGAACTCACCTCCCCCCCCCCGCGGGAATTTCCTGGCTGCACAAAACAGTTCAAATGTCCCGCCCCAATGACCTTCCCCCCCCCCCGCAACCCCGACTCCCCCCCTGCGCCCCCCAGCTCAGCTCCTGCTCCCCCCCCCGCCCGGATCTTCCCTTTAGCCCCCCCAGCCCCGCCCTCACCTGCCTGACCCCCCCATCAATCCCCTGCTCAGCCCCCGCCCCCACCTGCCGGACCCCCCCCCCATCTATTCCCTGCTCAGCCCCCTCGCCCCCTCCCAGCGGAACGTTCCGGCTGATACGGGCAGGGGGAAGGGCAGCGGCTTCAGCAACTGCTACTGAGCATGCGCAGTGCCCGGGAGCAGCACAGGGCTATCGGGAGCGATTTAATGCCCCCCCCCTCCTCCCAGCGGGGGGCGGGCGGATTCTGCTGCGGCTCCGCTGGGGCCGAGGCGGCTCCGAGGCTTCTCCCGGGTTCCCCGGGGCAGAGTCACGTGCCCGCCCCCCCAGCGGGTCTCTCACTCCCCGGGGGCTCCGGGCGGGGCTGGGGCGGGCAGAGCCCGGGGCTGCCCGGGGGGCGGGGCCCAGCTGGAGAAACCCCTCCCCCCGGCCGGGCCCCCCCCCAGGGAGCAGCAGCAGCTGCTGCTTTGTTCTCTCACCCCCAGCGGGGCTCGCACGGCGCATGCGCAGTAACAGCTGCTGAAACCCTTCGTTACCTGAGCTGCGGAGGGCGGGAGCGGCCCCGGGGCAGGCTGGGAGATGTAGTTCCTGACCCTCCCCGGAGCGGAAGTGACGTCGGCGGAGGAGACGGAGCCGGGCTGCGAAGGAGCGTTGGGCGCTGCGGCTCTGCCTGGCTCGCGCGGGGCCGTTGGAGCCTCTCCCGGGCCGAGAAGGGTTGGTGCCGTTGGAGCTCTGGGCATGCGCAGATCGCGGCGGGAGAGCCCTTCATTAACCCCCACGTGCCCGGCCCGGCCCTGCCCCGCTGGAGCCGCCCTGGGGCCGCCCCAGGCTCCGCCCGCCCCGCTGCGTAGCTGCAGCCTCCAGGCCCCGGAGCGAGCCCCGGGGGCGGGGCCGGGCGGTGACTCTGCCCCAGTGCCCGGGGGGGGGACCCGGCATCTCGCAGCGCCGGGATCTGCTCCCTGGGGGGGGGCAGCGCCCGCGGGGGGCTCGGAGCTGCTGCCCCCGCAGGAGCCCAGCGCCCCCCGGGCCCGGCCAGGCTCTGCCCTGGGGCCCCGCGGGGGGTGCCGGGGGGAGGGGCCCGGCCCCACTGGGGTCCCTGCGTGGGGCTGGGCGGGGGCAGGTGACCCCCGAGGAGCGGGGAGAGAAAGGGGGGGGCTGAGATCCCCTCGGATTTACCGCTGCCCCCTCCCGTGGGGACCCCCCTCCTCCCCCGTCCTGCCCCCTTTCTCCCTAGAGAGCCACGAGCAGCGCCCAGGGTGACCCCCCCTCCCCCAACCCCTGAGAAGTTCCCTGTCCCCCCCCCCCCGATTGTGCCCCATTTTCTCTCCCCTTCGCCAGTGGCCAGTTCAGGTCTCAGGTTTGGGGGGTTTCCCCCATTTCCAGCTGCAGGGATTTGTCCTTGTGCGGGTGGGAAATGGTTCCCCCCAGTGATTCCTGAGCTGGGCAGAGGGTGAATGGGCAGAGGCTGGGGGGGCCCTGAGACAGGGACACCTCTGGGCTGGGCTGGGGGGGGCCACTCTCTGCTGGCAACGGGGCCTGGGAAGGGCCAGGAAGGGGAGGGAGGAGCAAGTGTCCCCCATGGAGACGGCCCAGCCCCAGGTTTCCCAGTCCCAGCTACTTCCCCTCCCCCACCCTGCCCAACCTAGCAGCCTCCGCCCCCCACACTTGCTAGTCACATTCCCAGACCCCACTTCCAGCCCCTCCCCACTGATAGTGACTTTCTCACTCCAGCCCCACTCCTGTCCCCTGTGAAAAGACATCACCCAGGGCTCCTTGCTGTCCATGTGAGTGTGAGGCAAGAAGAATCCCTCCCATTCTGTTGTTGATTCAATATCCTTGTATAATCCCCTCCAATTTCCCCTCTTTTCTCTTGAACCCTTAAATGGTGACACACAATCTCCCAGATGTTGGTGCTTCTCTCTTATATTGGCAAATATTTAGTTTGTGCCCCATTTTCTCCTCAGTTCTGAAATACTGATATCTAATGCTCGAAAATCTTCCCGCTTTTCTCCCCAGGTGTGTGACTGAGATCAGGGCTCCTATCGTACTGCCAGGCGCTGCAGAGACCCCAATTGAGATCTGGGCCCTGTTCTGCCAGGCGCTGAAGAGACCCCAGGTGAGATCAGACCCCACTGTTGTGCCAGGTAAAACTGAGACCTGGACCGAGATCACGGCCCCCCTTGTCGCAGGCAGCGAACGACTGCGACCCAAAGCGCTGCCTCCATTGTGCTGGGCACTTCAGAGACCTCGACTGAGATCTGTGTCCCCGTTGGGTCTGGCACTGCACTGACCCCGACCCAGATCACGTCGCACCACTGTACTGGGCACTGCACAGACCCTGACAGGGATCCTGGCCCCACAGTTTGCCAGATGCTGCAGGGGCCCTAAACAAAATCCGGGATCCTGTAATGCCAGGAGTTGCAGAGCCCCCGACTGAGATCAGGCTTCCTGTTGTGCAGGGCTCTGCACAGACACTGACCAAGATCAGGGTCCCCATTGTGACAGGTGCTGAACAGACACCAAGGGTATCTCTACCCTGCCGTTAAAAAACCCCAGCTGGCCCATGTCAGGTGACTCAGGCTCACAGGGCTCAGGCTGTGGGGCTGTTTAATTGCAGTGTAGGTGTCTGGCCTCAGGCTGAGGCCAGGCTGTAGGACCTTGCGAGGTGGGAGGGTGCCAGACCTTGGGCTGCAGCCCAAGCTGGACCATAGACACCACAATTAAACAGCCCCACAGCCTGAGCCGTGTGAGCCCAAGTCAGCGGGCACAGACCAGCCGCCGGTGTCTGACTGCAGTGTAGACATGCCCACAGGGACAGAGAGGCCTTGCCACAAAAAGCTCAAAGGCTAAATAGGCCAATGGTGGGAGGCGACTCTCCATTTTACAGATGGGGAAACTGAAGCTCAGAGAGCTGAAGTAATTTGCTCAAGTTTTCATGGAGAATTTGGGGCAAAACTGGGAACTGAACCCAGATTGTTTGAATTCTTGCCTCTCCCCTTAACCCCAAGCCCAGCGTGTGTGTGTACAGCGGTCTTTGGTCTGTGTTTGCCTTGCATTGGCTTCCAAGGGAGGCTGTGGAATTTCCTTCATTGGAGGTTTTTAAGGCCAGGTTAGAGATACACCAGTCTGGGAATGTCTAGGGATACTTGGTGTTAGGGGGCTTATTCCTTCACCCTCTCACTTCCCTGGTCCTTCTCGCATGAACAGAGAGCAGCAGTACCCCAAGTCCAAAGGCGCAAATAATTTGATGTTTATTGGGGTGAACTTCCAGCAAGCAATGATTCCAGTTTCCTTCCTTACTGTCCCCCTTCCCAGCTCTGACACCACAGAGCCTTGCCTGTGTCCCTGTCCCTGTTCCCATCCCCTGTTCCCATTTCCCCCTTTAGCAAAACATGATCCCAATTCCCCCAGTCCCTGTTCCCATTTCCCCTGCCCCTTTACTTCCTGATTGACTGCAGACTATATAGTAAAACCTGAGTTTTGCTTAGCTATTTCTTAACCAATCATTTTACTGAAATTTAACTATCCAATCCTAACATATTGTAACATAGTTATTTAACCAATTATATTCCACCACCTTCATTGGTTTACACCCAACAAAATTAATTGTACAGCAGACAGAAACAATCACAGAACCAGACAGAGACCATGCAAATAAACATACAGAACAATACAGAAGTGAGGATTTCACAACTACATTTATACAGACATAAGGGTTTTCCAGCTGTGTCTATTGATAAGTGAGTTCTTGCCAGACAGGACGCTATCAAACCAGGTTTCCTTTTACATCTTCTAGGCTCTTCTCTTTCTCTGGAGGTGACAGGAATATCAGGGCAGGATTGTATTCCTAACAGCCCAATAGCACCTTATTTCAATGTGACTAGTTTGGAATGTGAGGATGTGACCAGACACTTCCCAGCGTATGGCTGCCTAACTACATCTTGGCTGAAGGCCTTAGCCTGTCGCAGTAAGAGAAGGCCATTCCACAGACAGTGATCTTTGATTCCTTCTTTTATACCTCTGTAACTAGCTAAGTGATAAGAATACACCTACATTCTTAAAGTACAGGCCTTTGCAGACAGGCCTGAATAGCTCTATCCTAACACTCCACCCCTTTTTTTTTTTCTTTTTCTTTTGAGATCCTCCTGCCCAGGTATCCCTGGAAAAGCACAGGACAGATGGCGACACATTTTCTGATAGGGCCAGGCATCAAGGTGGAAGGTGTCGATATTCCATTTGTCCCACTGCCCCTTGTGTAGTCCCGTGCCCTGCACCTTCTCTCATACGGGCATACCACACCTAGTCCAATTAGTGTCCCAGACTTCCCATTATATTGGGCCCGGGTTGTCTTGCACACTGCGGGGTGGGAAGGGCTTACTACATTACTTATAGGTTATCTGCATATGCAGCGTGACACAAGTACTGTTAACAATATACAATGCACAGCAACACCGAGTCCTGACCACTGCAGTATGGTCCCACGTCCGAGCCACGACCGAAACACTGCCTCTCCTCCTTCGACAGGGTCAGGATCTTAATGTGTCCAGTTGCTGGCAGCTGCAGCAAGCTGCCCCTGCAGGTTTTACGTGCTTTTGTCCATATTATAAGTCCATTGAATGTCCACAGAGAAATGGGTTATTGTCCAAACCAACGTAACCACTTGGTATGGAATCAGGCGGTATGCCCCGGTTCAATTATTCACAGCAATAAGATTTACAGATCCATTTGTGCACCAAAGTCCAGATAGCAGCATATAGATGTGTGTAGTTTGGTTGGGGCTGGTGTAATTGTGCCCCCAGAAATATGTACATTTCCAACAAAACCCCTCCTACACAGTACGCCCAATTGTCCACCCCTTGCCATAGGCCATGGATCCTGCTCCTGCATAGTCATAGGAGAGGGGCACAGCCAAACATTTTCTTTGATGTGCACCATTTTTCATCACCCCTCCATTGATTCCCAGTGAGCTCCTCCCCTTCTCATTATTCCCATAGGGCTTGTAGGGCCCACCTTAGTTGCCGTTCTATTTCCAGGCACCATAGTAGCCATTACACAGGTGCTGGCCTCCCAGTTGAGCATTTTGCATTCCCATACACCTCTTCCTCTCCCCCCAGGTCAGCCTTTTGAAGCCATCCCCCACCCACCTCATGCTAGCAGCAAGACCAACACCACAGACAAACACCACACAACATAGATCCATTGTATTCTGGGTTATTCTTCCGCTGGCACCAGCATGCTTGAAGAGTGTCTGAAAAACAAAAGAAACAATTTCCATCCCCCTGATGGGGACAGATTATTTCTTAATAACAATACCAATTCCTTTTACAAATGTCCTTGCTTAATTGCAGGAAAAACAGAAGAATTACCGTCAGGCTGTCCTTAATTTGTTCTATAGTCAGGCTAGTGAATTACCCCACTCACTGACCATTTATGAAATTTATGAGGTGGCGTGCCTCAGTTTCCCACAGCTTCAGATTTCTGCTCTGTACACACACGCTCCTTAGGGTTAACCTGTCCCCCTTATTTTCAGGCTTGACTTGTTTTTTCACCTCCCTTTTCTGGAGGGCCATAATCTGAGTCTTCTAGTAGCTTGTTTGCTGACCAGATGCATTCATTATTCTCAGGTTCTTTGTGCTGCAAATGGCAGTTTCCTCCTTCCCCCATCAGCTGGGTATTGCATCCACACAGAGTCTTTCTTGGCTTGCCTCTGGATTCAAAGCTATCAGCAGCTCAGAGACTGTTTCAAAAGGGACACATTTCACTTCCACCGGGGTTCTTATTACTGTTCACTTTCATCTTCTGCTCCAAAACACTGCTCAAAAGATCTGAAAAAGCAGCACAATCTACTATGCTCCTTTTAGAGCCCTAACAGGATTTTAATTAAGTACCATGTTTTGTTTGCATTTCTTTTACCCCTTTTCCAATATACACTGCACCCCCCACCACTTGCTAGTCACATTCCCAGACCCTACTGCCAGGCCCTCCCCACTGATAGTGACTTTCTCACTCCAGCCCCCTCCTTTCCCCTGTGAAAAGACATCACCCAGGGCTCCCTGCCGGCCATGTGAGTGTGGGGCAAGAAGAATCCCTCCCATTCTGTTGTTGATTCAATATCCTTGTATAATCCCCTCCAATTTCCCATCTTTTCTCTTCAACTGTTAAATGGTGACACAAAATCTCCCAGATGTTGGTGCTTCTCTCTTATATTGGCAAATATTTAGTTTGTGCCCCATTTTCTCCTCAGTTCTGAAATACTGATATCTAATGCTCAAAAATCTTCCCCCTTTTCTCTCCAGGTGTGTGACTGAGATCAGGGCTCTTATTGTACTGAGCGTGGCCCTGTTCTGACAGCTGCTGCAGAGACCCCAACTGAGATCTGGGCCCTGTTCTGCCAGGCACTGAAGAGACCCCAGGTGAGATCAGACCCCACTGTTGTGCCAGGTAAAACTGAGACCTGGACCGAGATCACGGCCCCCCTTGTCGCAGGCAGCGCACGACTGCGACCTAAACCGCTGCCTCCATTGTGCTGGGCACTTCAGAGACCTCGACTGAGATCTGTGTCCCCGTTGGGTCTGGCACTGCACTGACCCCGACCCAGATCACATCGCACCCCTGTACTGGCTGAAGGCCTTAGCCTGTCACACTAAGAGAAGGCCATTCCACAGACAGTGATCTTTGATTCCATCTTTTATACCTCTATAACTAGCTAAGTGATAAGAATACACCTACATTCTTAAAGTACAGGCCTTTGCAGACAGGCCTGAATATCTATATCCTAACACTTGGTTCTGCCTCAGCACAGGGGGCTGGAGTAGATGACCTCTCAAGATCCCTTCCAGGCCTACATTGAAATAATTCTCTTTTGTGCTGTGTCCTGTTCTACGCTGAGCTGTTTTGCATGGTGCCATTTGGAACTGTGATTGCCCCATGTTGTGTTGCATAGTTTTATGGTGCATTGTTTTGCCTCAGCTTGTTCGGTGTCTGTGTTGTGTTGATTTGAGTGGACCTATTTTGCATTGTGTACTTTTGTCCTAAGGTGTGTTAGTTTGCTTTGCGTTGCTTTCTTCTCCTTAGTATTGTGTCATTTTATGCTGTGCAGTGTAGTTTTTTGTTGTTGTTTTTTGAATGGCCTGACACCACGTTTTTATTTGGTTTCATCTTGTTGTTTTTTATGTATCTGTATTGTATAACATCATAGAAATGTAGAGCTGGACAGGACCTCAAGATGTTGTCATGTCCAGCTCTCTCTGCCGAGGCAGGACCAAGTATCTGTAGATTGTCTCTGACAGAGCTTTGTCCTACTTGTTCTTAAAAACTTCAAGGGAAAGAGACTCCCCAGCCCCCCTTGTAAGACTATTCCCGAGCTGACCTGCCTTAGCTCTGGGGACACCCACACAGACTGTAGTGGTGAGCAGCTCTGGAGAGAGAGGAGACCCCAGTGAGTGGCAGCTGGGTAAAGAGACTAAAGTTGGGAGGAGAAACATTGATGTGTCCAAGGTCACCCAGGCTGTCCGTGACCGAGCTAGAAATAGATCCCAGTTCTAGTGCCACCGTACTGCTGTTTTGGGCACTGAAGGTCTCTGCCACTCTGGTGTTTTAGGCACTGGTGCAAACCCTTAGTACAGACAGAATTTACACTAGTGCGCTCTGGCACTGGTGCACCATGTCCCTGTTTGAAGGCTTGCAGGAGATGGGGGATGGGGGGCAGTGACCTCCCTGAGGCCTGGGGCTGGCTGAACAGTGCAGCTGGTAAGGGTGGGGCAGCAGTGAGTGCTGGAGGTATGAGCCAGGAGCACAGCCCCACAGGACTGGACACTGACTTCTCCTGACCTAGGGGACACCCCCAGCTGTGTGCAGGGACCGCAGCTGAGCTGCCCTGCCCAGACAGCCTGTGCATCCATGGACAAACCACCTCTTCCTGCAGCCTAATACAGTGGGGTCTGGGGACCTTTCCAAGCTGCGGGTGACGGGGCTCTGGCGTTACCGGGGTCTGTTCCTGGCTCTGTCCCTGACCTGCTTGGTGACCTGGGGGAAGTCACAGCCCCTCTCTGTTTTCCTCCTCCCCATTGTCTGCTTGGATTGTGATCTCTTTGGGGCAAGGACTGTCCCTCTCTGTCTGTGCAGAGCCCAGCAGAATGGGGCTGCTGATCTCAGTCAGGGTCTCTGCCATGTGCTGCATGATGGGGCCCTGATCTCCATCAGTGTCTGTGCAATGCAAGGCACAGCTTATAGACTCACAGACTTTAAGGGCAGAAGGTAGAGGTGTATTTCAGATGAGGTCTCATCAGTGCCTTGTATAACAGTACTAACCCTTTCATGTGTCTGCTGGAAATACCTCACCTGATGTATCCTAGGACTGCATTAACCTATTTCACGGCTGCATCACATTGGCAGCTCATAATTATCCTGTGATCAACCAATACACCCAGGTCTTTCTCCTCCTCTGTCACTTCCAATTGACAAATCACCGGCCAGGGCCTGCAGTCTGTCAGGAGAGGTGTGCTGGGTTGTATTTAGGAATCTGAAAATAAAAGGTGAAGACGGCTGGTTCACAATATCCAATGAAATCTGGCAAACAATTATACAAATGGACCCTACTGCTGTTAAAACAACATGGTATTAATACTGATTCAAAACTGACATTAAAATTAGGAGAGAAACGCATGAGAAATGAACTGACACCTACTTACCATTTCTTAATGCCTACAATTTTGACACTCCCTCACAGCATCTTTTTTTCAAAGCAATGCACAGCACACAGTCAAGTTAATGAATGGAAGCACACCCATTATTGACTGCTTTGTGCTGCATGAGCATCTGATTAAGCACCTAATTACAACTGTACCACTGTAAGTGGAAATGCATCAACCCAGCTTAGCTCCAAGGTGTTTAGATGTGAATGAAAAGTTTCCAAGGCTTTGGCTACACTTAGCACTTCAAAGCGCTGCCGTACTCCACCTCCCTGTGGGGATTAATGTACAGCGCTGGGGCTCTGATCACACTGGCGCTTTGCAGTGCCGCAATTTGCAGCGCCGGAGAGGGTGTTTTTTCACACCCTGCTGCAGCGCTGCAAATTTGCAAGTGTAGCCAAAGCCTAAATGGGTCACTTGCTGGAGGATTCTCTGCAGCTTGAGCGCTTCAAACCACAATTTGAAGACTTCAGTAACTCAGACGTAGGTTAGGGGTTTGTTATAGAAGTGGATGGGTAGGATTCTGTGGCCTGCTTTGTGCAGGAGGTCAGACTAGATGATCATAATGGTCCCTTCTGACCTTTAAAGTCTGAGTCTAAATGGCAGAATGGTTAATGAAGAAAATACACTGAAATGCCTCTACCCAGTCCTGTTGACTTCTTCTCCCAACCCCCCCCCCCCCCCCCCCCCCCCCCCCCCCCCCACATGAGTTCTGGTCTCTTGGTCAACTCAGCTCCCAGACCCCCATCAGCTGTGCCCTCTCCCAGCCTAACCCATTTCTACTGCAATTCTTCACCCTCCTCGTCCAGGCAGGGGGTTGGCGCTGCAGCCCCTAAGGTACCTGCATTAATCACTGTCTCTCATACTGGGGCTATTTAGATTTCAGGGAACGATTCAGAATTACTGGCTCTGGGAGGTGGGAGAGAGGAGAGGCTGAGAGAGCGTTTGCTCTTACGGCCACGTTCAACTCTGGTAGCCTCCATGTTACCTCATCCTCCACCCTCCCCCATGTGTCTCTGCTCTTGTGTCAGTGTGTCACCTGATCATAATGCCACTGGCTTCAGCAGAGGTCCTAGACAGGAGCTACATCACAAGAGGGTTACGGTACTGAGAGTAAAATACATCACAGGGAGGGTGTAATTATCCTGAAGTGAAACATTCCAGTCTAGGAAGTACTTCATTACTTAAAATTATGCTTGACAGGATTGGATTTTTATGAATAAATTGCAGTAAATGTTAATTTCACTGTACACACACACACAGATGAAAAAATATTTATATAGGTAATATACAGAAATGCTTCTGGAGAAAGTGGAGTTTGATTTAAGGATATTTACACTGTATATTTTGGGTGTGACATTGACAATTTCTCTTTGAACAGTTATATGATTTGGCTTTTGGACTCTCAACAGTTACTGTTATTAAATAATTGTCTGACGACCCCCATAACTTCCCACAGCTCTAAACATTGAAATTGTGAACGTTGAAAAAAGGGTTTAAAAATAAATATCGCTATCTATTGAAATTAAAAGAAAGAAATAGACACAATGAATTTTGTCAAACCCACTTAACAGCAATTGCAATATGCTAGGGGATGGAAATTCACAACTAAGGCACCAACCTTAATTCTGCCCTGTAGTGACACCAGGCAATTGCCGTAGGGCTACGCATTAGGCATTTTAGTGTATATCGTTCCAGATTACAAATCAGTATGATCTAAAGACACATGAGATCTTTTCCTCAGGAAATCACCGTCACTGGGTTGTTTCTCTTAGTGGTAATTCCCAGAAGTGAACAGATTAATAACATTTTATCAGTTATGAAGTGGCCATTTCAGATTTCTGGGGAGCGTCTGTTATTTTGCACTAGGTCCTTGGAGAGACGGAACCTTGGTTTCATTTTAACTTCTCCATGCTCAGCAGCTTCTGGAATTTGGTTCAAAGTATTTACATGTTTCTCTGCCCTGTTCTTAAAAGTGCTGCTGTAGAAAGTGGGGACAGGCAGGAACTGACTGCAGGATCAGTAGCTGAGTCCCTTAGATATTTATAGCTCATCGGAAGGAGGACGGGGATTGGTGGGTGTCTGGGGATTTAATAATAAACACACAGATATCATTGTTCTTAGTGAATTTTCATCTTCTACTTCTCATAACCCACTAATTATCCCTGGCTGCCCCCGGCAGTCTGGGGAGGGAGAACTAGTCAACTCCTGTGGCCAGTGTGGAACCGAAGGCACAAGGATCTTTCAGTGGCTGACTCAAAGTCACCCAGACTGAATTTCACTTCACTGGATAAAGCCCTAGTTGCTGAGCTCTGCAGAGGGGTGGGGAGGTGAATTCCATCCCCCATTCTTGAGCAATTCTCACCCTGATCTCAGACACTACCCCACCTTCCCCTGCAGTGATGGACCCACTTGATGCTGCCAGAGCCATCTGCCATGCGAGCTAGAGAGGACAGAGGCCCAGCTCTAGAACTGCTCCCCCTGCCCACAGCTCCCAAGCTGTGCTAGAGTTGCCCTGACTTTCCAATCTGCAGATCAGTCCGGCTGTCCCCAGCCCGTGCACCCACCGCACACAATCTTTGTGACAACAAACATCCCAGGATTGGGAAAGACCATGTGGGGCTGGCTGCAGTCTCCCGTTGCTGCTGTGAGGGGAATGGGGTTGTCCCTCATAGAGGATACAAACATACCCAGGGGCAGAAGGGAAATGTAGTTTCTTCCAGGGGTTTGAAATATTTGGTTTAGAGTCCTGAGCTCTGTCTTCCTGTTTGTCCCCTTCTGCCACTTTCAGATCTCTTGGAGAGACAAGGTGGGTGAGGTAATTGTTTTAGAACCAATTAAAAATACCTCTTTGCTATTCTGGGACCAACATGGGTACAACAACTTTCCCCTTTGTACCCCCTCCCCATCTCACCTCCCCCTCAGCTGAGACTGTCCCATGTGATAGGAAAATAAGGGTTCAGTCCTGTCACTGGATTGGGTCTTGCCAGCACTAACGGGAGTGAAAGCCTGTGTGCATTAATGACAGCAGCAGCTCTGGGACTCGACACATAGGGAGAAGAGATGGGAGTGAGCAGGTGATGTTTGTGCCAGGTGTGAGTTACTCATGTGGGAATTCTGCACCGCTGCGTACGCACAGAATTCACGTCCAGCGCAGAATTTCTTTTTTTGGCTTGAAGAAGATACGTTCTGCCTGAGCAGTGCTACAGTTCTGCCTTTCACCCACCAGAGGCCCCTGTGGCACCAGAACAGGCAGCAGCCAGCTGGGTTCATCGTGGTGGGAATTTGTTGCCCCGAGCTATACCCCAAATGGGAGGAGAGTTAGTGGGTGCAACTGGGGAGAGTCCTGAGACACGGCTGCCGCTGGGGGTGGGGACAGGGTGGTCATTCTCGCCTCGCAAGAGGGTGTGGAAAGGGCACAGGAGGAGCAAGTGTCCCCTATGGAGACTGTCCAGCCCCAGGTTATCCAGTCCCAGTCGTTTCTTCCCCCACCGTACCCCAAACCTCTTCACCCCTCCAGCCATCAGTTGCCAGGCTTCCGTCGCTGCGAGCCCTTCCTGACTGCAGAGACCCTCTGAGCCAGTCATGTGTCAGGGCTCAGCCCTCTGGCTGCATCCTCAGGGTACTTTCTTCCTCTCTCGGGGCACCGTGCCACAGGGACCCCACAAAGCTACATTGCTCAGGCTTTGGCTTCAGCCCCGGGTGGGGGCTCAGGGCCCTGGACTTCAGCCCCATGCGCTGGGACTGGAGCTTTCTGCCCTGGGCCTCAGTGAGTCTAATGCTGCCCTTGCTTGGCCCCTGCCCTGAAACCTGCTAGTGGCCCCCAGGGGGCCCAGGACCCCTGGTTGAGAACCACTGCCTTACCCCACGAATCACAGCAATGTTCAGGTTACTGCCAGTCATAGAATCCTAGAATATCAGGGCTGGAAGGAACCTCAGGAGGTATCTAGTCCAACCCCCTGCTCAAAGCAGGACCAACCCTCAACTAAATCATCCCAGCCAGGGCTTTGTCAAGCCTGACCTCCTGCCAAAGGGCCAGTCACTTACTGAGGTCAATTGAATCTTAGATCTCACAACAAAGACAATACTTGTAGCCAGTCCTGTCATAACCTGTATTAAGATTTATTTAAAAGGAAAGGAGAGTTGTTTACGAAGTTAAAGCAGGTAATCCTATAGATGCAGACGAGTTACAGTCTTAAATTTCAAAAGGTAAAAGAAGCTTCTATAATAAGCAAGCTCTGCATCATTTTTAGGACTAACCCAGGCTAATCAGCTGGGGATCTCGTACTTATGCCTAGAAACTTTGTCCCCCCAGAGTCCAAGCAGCTACAGATCATCAGTTCCTTCTAAATGGGGTTTTTCATCCCCTTCCTGCCATGTGCTCTGAGCTGCAAACTCATCTAATGGGAAGTCAAGAGCACAACAACAGTCTTTTGTTGTCTTTAACATCCCATAATAGTCTATCTGGTGTTGATGAACCTTTCCTGCCAGGCAGGGTGTAATGATTCGGCTGTCAATCAACACTCCACCTAGGTAAAGTCTCTCTCCTCTGGTGATTTACAGAGCCACAGAGGCTCCCAATGCAACTAGTCAGATATTAACCCAGGCAGCAACTCACAAGCATTCAATAAAGTGTAAACGCATTCTTATAATCCTAATACCTAATATTAACACAGGTGAGTCAAACTGATTCCACTGTGTGTTTGTCCCTGTTCAATGAAGACTGGGGCTTTTGCAAGAGCTAACACCTCATCTGGCAGTGTCACAGGCAGGCTGGGCAGGGATGGTGTCTCTAGCCTCTGTTTGCCAGAAGCTGGGAATGAGTGACAGGGGGGATCACTTGATGATTCCGTGTTCTGGTCATTCCCTCTGAAGCACCTGGCATTGGCCACTGAGCTAGATGGACCATTGCTCTGATGCAGTGGGCAGCTCTTATGTTCTCATGTTCACAGTCTGTAGGAGGAGTATCTACTCACTTGGACTCCCTGGGGAGCCACAGAAATGAACAAGATGTGCTGAGGCAAGAAGGCCCAGTCTCAGAGCCCCCGGTGTCACGCTTCCCAAAGGCTAAAACTAGGCCCAGCCCATGAAGGGGGCACTGCCAGGAGAGACTGGATAAAGGCTGGAGCATCAAACAGCTTTGTAAACCTGAGAGAGCTGCCTTGGGGACAGTGACAGGGAGAATCCCCAGAGTGACTCCTTTGATTCTGCTCGTCTCTGGCCTTTGGTTCTTAGAATTATAGAACTGGAAGAGGCCTCGAGAGGTCATCTAGGCCAGTCCCCTACAATCAAGGCAGGACTAAGTATTATCTAGACAATCCCTGACAGGTGTTTGTCCAGCCTGCTCTTAAATATCCCCAGTGATGGAGATTCCACAACCTCCCTACGCTATTTGTTCTGGAGTTTAACCACTCTGACAGTTAGGAAGTTTTTTCCTAATCTCCATCCTAAATTGCCCTTGCTGCAATTTAAGGCCATTACTTCTTGTCCTATCCTCAGAGGTTAAGAACAATTTTTTCTTCCACATCCCTGTAACAACCTTTTATGTACTTGAAAACTATTATCATGTCCTCTCTACTCCAGACTAAACAAACCCAATTTTTCCAATCTTCCCTCATAGATCATGTTTTCTAGACCTTTAATCATTTTTGTTGCTCTTCTCTGGACTTTCTCCAATTTGTCCACATCTTTCCTCATATGTGGCTCCCACAAATGGACACAGTACTCCAGTTGTGGCCTAATCCGCACAGAGTGGAGTGGAAGAATTACTACTTGTGTCTTGCTTACAGTACTCCCTCAAATACATCCCAGAATGATGTTTGCCCTTTTGCACTGTTGACTTATACTTGTGATCCACTCTGGCCCCCAGCTCCCTTTCCGCAGTGCTCCTTCCTGGGCAGGAATTTCCCATTTTGTATGTGTGCACCTGATTGTTCCTTCCTAAATGAAGCACTTTGCATTTGTCCTAATTGAATTTCATCCTATTTACTTCAGGCCTTTTCTCCAGATCATTTTGAATTTTAATCATAGAAGATCAGGGTTGGAAGGGAACACAGGAGGTATCTAGTCCAACCCCCTGTTCAAAGCAGGACCAATCCCCAGACAGATTTTTGCCCCAAATCCCTAAATGGCCCCCTCAAGGATTGAACTCTCAGCCTTGGGTTTAGCAGGCCGATGCTCAAACCACTGAGCTCTCCTTCCCTGGCCTATCCTCTAAAACACTTGCAACCCCTCCCAGCTTGGTATTGTCTGCAAACTTGGTAAGTGTAACAGAGGATGTTACTGGGAGGGTTTCACCGTGTCTCAGAGGGTCACACCCTGGTGGGAGGAGCCTAGGCCTGTACTGGGATAAGGTCACTCTGTGCTTCACAGTGTGGCAGAACCTAGAGTGTCCATTAGCAGGGAAAAATCCGGGGGGAATCAGCATGTGGAATGGACAAAAGCCCCCTCTGCATTCTCTCACATTGCCCTTCTCGTCCTGGCAGGCTACAGATTAACGTCCACGTTTTGCTCCAGATCATTTCATCCTCCCAAAGGGAAGGAAATGGCTGCAATGGAGCTGGCTCAGGTAAGGTATCAGGGAGCTGGTGGTGGGTTCTGCTTGAAGGGAGAGAAGCAGTACTTGCATAGGAGGGTAGGAGCTGCTGGAGGTGGTGGGAGGCAGGAAATATCTCAGGTGGAGAAAGGGAAGGGACAGGATGTGACAAACCTGCTGAGACTTGTGTACTCTAGGGTGTGCTGGGTTGTCACCCCGGGGTGCAGTCTGGGGGGCTTCTGGGAACCGCTGTGCCCTCTAACCCTCAAGCTGGGCTGGCCCTTCTCTCACGGCTTTGCTGGAGATTCCGCCAGCCTCTCCAGGCCCTGTTATCACCCAACACGACAGCAGGTGGCGCCATAAACCCAACTAAGCTACCTGAGTGCTTTACCTAAGCCGCTCAAGGACAGATAGAGACAACAGCCAATTTCCCAGCTCCCCAGCCTTGCACACCTGCTGTAGTATAAATTCAGAATTATCCCATCTTATAGTGCACAGGGATCTCTGTAATGTCAGCTCATTCATATAGTTCCCCTTCCCCTCGATATGGGAGAGATATTCACAACAAGCCTGTGCTAACCAAGCTCAGCTTTTCCCCAAACACTCACTCAAAATGCACTGATTAAGATAAAGCATAAAACAAGTTTATTAATGGCAGAAAGGTAGATCTGAAGTAATTATTGTTAGAACAAAAAAGGAGCCGGTTGATCCAGATGCGGATATGAATACAGGCTTCTCTATTGCGTTACTTGTTCCCCTGGACAGCTATCGAGTAAGCACTGGATTAGTTACATCACTCGCCTTTTATCCAAGTTTGTATGTAAACACCCACATCCGTTACAACACCCCAAAACCCCTTATTAAGTAGTAGAAACGCTCATACAATTAGTATACCCACCCCTATCCACTGTCACAGTATTACACATATCATAGAGGCGTTTTTACCTTGAAAATACCGTTCTTTGCAATAACGTGTTGCCACAAATTTCCCTAAACAGCAGTTCTCAGGGTATGGAGGAAGGGTCAATGAGCAGTTCTCGGGGAGGGAGGAAGGGGCCATAAGCCAGGGCTTGTTTATGTAGCTGGGAAAGGAAGGGAGGGGGAGGTAACATTTCTTTTACTTTCTTTCACACAAAGGACATTCATTCCAACAACTACATTTCTCATGCAGCTGCATCAATGTCAATTCTTACAAGCAACAGAGAGAGGAAAAATATGGCAACTTATTTGTTAAGCAAAGAATTCCTGCCTGCTTATGCCTTTGTCCCCAATGCATGTCAGCACATTAGCAGCTTCCCAGCTCTTTTACTGAACCCTAACGTATCCCAACAATTCTAAGTGATAGCAAACAGATCAAAGCAAATTACTTAGCAGATAACCAAAAGCTCAAACTAAGCCTAACATACTATCTGGATAGAATTTGAATTAGCAATTTCTCACCCTGACTGATGATACAAGCAGTCCCCCAAGTTTCCATACACAAGCTAGAAATCCCTTTACCCTGGGACCAGCAGTTCCCCCAGTTCAGTCTTTGTTCCTCAGGTGTTTCCAGGAGTTCTCTTGTTTGGGGAATGAGGCCAAGAGATGATGTCACACCCCACCTTATGTGGCTTTTCCATATGGCGGGAACCATTTGTTCCAAACTAAGTTCCCAGTCCAGTTTGTGGAAAAATACAGGTACCAAAATGGAGTTCGTTGTCATGTGGTCTAGTCACATGTCCTAGCATGTCCTGCTGAGTCATAGTAGCCATGACTCATAGGCTGGCTGAAACAATCACAGGAAGGCTAAGCTCTTCCACGGTCCATTGTCTTTGTTGATAAGCCATCAGCTCTGTCTGACTTCTTCATTGTTGTACCTGAAAGGCTCATTGTGGGTGTTACCCAGAGTAAGCACATTTGAAATACAGATACAGAGTCAATATCCATAACTTCAAATGCAAACATGATCCATGCACACAAATAGGATAATAATATTCAGCACATGACGCATCTTGCACAAAATGCATCATAATTATGTCCTAATCATATTATAACCATACCACTATGCTGAATATGGGGTGTAGTGTCAGATAGGGCCTAATTTCAAGGCACGGGATTTGGGAATGGAACTTCCCCTCTTTGTGGAACAGGAAATAACCCTCCAGCCAGGGCTGGGAAAACTTCCCAGACTCCCAGTGCTGGAGCCTGAATCTACTGCCACTTCATTAGTTACCACCACCCGCAATCTTTGTGATACTGCAAACTTTATTCATGACGATTTTACATTCTGTTCTAGGTCATTGATAAGAATGTTAAATAGCACATGGGCAAAAAGCAATCCTTGTGGGAACCCGCTAGAAATAAATCCACTTGACCATGGTTCCCCATTTACAATCCCAGTTTTTAATCTATTTAATGTATGCCATGTTTATTTTGTATCATTCTAGTTTTTTAGTCAAAATATTGTGCTGAATCAAGTCATATGCCTTACTGAAGTCTAGATATATTATATCAATAATATTAGCTGCAACCAAACTTTTGATCTCATCTAATAAGGATATCCAGTTAGTTTGATAGGATCTATTTTCTCTAACCCTTTGTTAATAGGTACTAATTATATTACCTTCCTTTAATTCTTTATTAACGAAATCCAGTATCGACTGCTCCATTAGTTTGTTCAGTATTGATATCAGACTGACACTCTTATAATTAGCTGGGTCATCTCTTTTACACTTTTTAGTATTGGCACAGCATTAGCTTAATTCCAGTCTTCTGGAATTTCCCCAGTGTTCCAAGTCCTAATTACAATCAACATTAATAGTTCACCAGCTCCTCCACCAGGTCTTTAAAAACTCTTGGATACAAGTTACGTGGACCTGCTTATTTAAACATGTCTAACTGTAATAGCTGCTGTTTAATGTCTTTGTGAGTTCTTGTTGGAATGGAAAGAGTGTCGTCGTCAACATCGTATGATACGAGTACAGCATCTGTTTTTCTCCAAATCCAACAGAGAACACTTATTGAACACTTTTACCTCTTCTGCATGATTTTTGATAATTCTGCCATTTCTGTCTAGTAATTTATCACTACCATTGTTAGGATTAATATACTTTTCAAAACTTCCTTCTTATTTTTATTGATTGGTCATTGATTTCTGATAGCTTCCCTTACCAATTTTCTACAATTCTGACCTTCTAACTCAGGGGTGAGCAACCTTTCAGAAGTCTTCATTTATTCACTCTAATTTAAGGTTTTGAGTGCCAGTAATACATTTTAACATTTTTAGAAGATCTTTCTCTGTCTATAATATATAACTAAACTATTGTTGTATGTAAAGTAAATAAGGCTTTTAAAACTTCATTTAAAATTAAATTAAAATGCAGAGCCCCCCGGACTGGTGGCCAGGACCCGGGCATTGTGAGTGCCACTGAAAATCAGCTTGCGTGCTGCCTTCAGCACCCATGCCATAGGTTGCCTACCCCTGTTCTAACTAATATTCTTTACTACTGACTTCCCTTTTCTTCCTTATATTTTATTTGGAGAGTGTTTCCTACCAGGGAGCCATTAGTAGGGTCCAGAGCCAGCCCCATCTCCTATATCAAGCTCTGGCTAGTAGGTATGTGATAAATGTGAAGACCCTGCCTCCGTCTGTCAGCTGGGAGACACAAAGGTTCTCTCTTTCTACCCTCTGATGTCACCTGTCTGTTCTAGGCAAGGTGGGGTGGGACTCTGTTAACATGTGCCTCCCGGGGCTTCCATTTACCTAGTGCTGCTGTTCCGTGAATAGTGGGGTTGTGAGTGGGGCAGCAGGTACTGAGTGTTGGACTCTTGCTCTTTCAGGGGCCGGTGACCTTCGAGGAAGTGGCTGTGTATTTCACCAAGGGGGAATGGGCTCTGCTGGACCCCGTTCAGAGAGCCCTCTACAGGGATGTCATGCAGGAGAACTATGAGATGGTGACCTCGCTGGGTAAGGAGTCCTGTCCCTTGGGTTATTAGAAGCTGTGGGGTCTATGAAGAACCTGAGCAGTAATAACTTTATACCTTTATTCATCATACAAGTTTTGACAAGTTTCCTTGCCCCCTCTTTTTTTGCCTTATCTCCCACCCACTAGGATCATTTTTGGACATGTGCCTTTTTGGTGCTGTCAGTCATTTTAAAATTGCATTGAATGTATCCTCATTGGCTACATTAGTAACTACATTAATCACTGTAGCTTTCATGCCTTTTCCTCATTTTAAGAGGAAAATATGCTGCCTGTAGAATTCTAAATTGAGTAAATAGGTGTGTGACTCATGCCTGGCTTGTGTGACAGTCAGATGAGCTCTTTTAGTAGAGCGTGTAATGTTGCAGTTCAGGATCCCATGGGTGAAGGGATAAGCGAGCCGTGGGAGGGACGGAGATGGGGGGTAGTAGATATGCCAGGACATGGGGCGGGTGTGTGCAGGGTTAGAGCTAAGAAGCAGCAGGGAGGTAGGAGGCTGTGAGAGAAGAGGAGAAAATACAAGAAGTTCTCAAGGTGCCGGGAGGTGGTGCTGGCTGAGAGTAATGGGAAGAAGGGGAGGGGAGTGTGGAGGAAGGGCACCCAGGAAGTGGGCTGGGTGGGTCAGTGGGAGGGAGGAGAGGTTTGGGGATCTGGAGCTGTGGGGGATCCCAGACCTTTAACCCCAAATCCCTACCGAAGCCTTGTTGCTTTAGATCCTCCACTCCAGTTTTATTTCTGTTCAGTTTCACTTTATTATACATTTTTTCCCCAAATATTATTATTTTAACACTTGACCTCCCTCTCCCACTCATTACCCCCCTCCTCACATAACCTCCCCATCTCCTATGCACAGCGACCCCGGCCACCAATCCTGAGTCCTTGCTGCATCCTCCCTCCCAGAGCAGGGCCCCTACCCAGGCACAAATGGGCACTTTGCTGATGATGTCACAGGGTGCTATTGTCTGTACAATTTTTACACCTATAAGATTACATATTCCGAAGCCCTTCACACCAGTCGGGCTTATCTCTATTCGCCGATACAGTCTGTTCCCCAGTGTTCCCTTCCCAGCTCTGATGCCGCAGAGCCTGGCCTGTGTCCCTGTTCCCGTTCGCCCCCTAACCAACATTCAACATTCATGGGGCCTCATCTGGAGCACTGTGTCCAGTTTTGGGCCCAACACTATAAGAAGGATGTGGAAAAATTGGAAAGCATCCAGCGGGGGGCAACAAAAATGGTTAGGGGACTGGAACACATGACTTCTGAGGAGAGGCTGAGGGAACTGGGATTGTTTAGTCTGCAGAAGACAAGAATGAGGGGGGATTTGATAGCTGCTTTCAACTACCTGAAGGGGGGTTCCAAAGAGGATGGATCTAGACCAGGGGTGGGCAAATTACGGCCCGCGGGCCACATCTGGCCCGCGGGACTGTCCTGCCCGGCCCCCGAGCTCCTGACCCAGGAGGCTTACCCTTGGCCCCTCCCTTGCTATCCCCCATCCCCTGCAGCCTCAGCTCGCTCGCTCCGCCGCTGGCGCAATGCTCTGGGCGGCGGGGCTGCGAGCTCCTGGGGCTGCGAGCTGCGGAGCCCAGCCTGACCCAGTCTCTGTGCTGCACGGTGGCGGCGGCTGCGTGGCTGTAGCGCCGCCAGCCAGCGGTGCTCCAGGCAGTGTGGTAAGGGGGCAGGGGACAGGGGGGGTTGGATAGAGGGCAGAGGAGTTCGGGGTGGTGGTCAGAGGGCGGGGGTGTGGATAGGGCAGAGGTGGGCAAATTACGGACCGCGAGCCACATCTGGCCTGCGGGGCCATCCTGCCCAGCCCCTGAGCTCCCAGCTGGCCCCGGCCCCTCCCCGGCTGTCCTTCCTCCCCCGCAGCCTCAGCTTGCTGTGCTGGCAGCGCGGCATCCTGGCTGGCTCCGGGGCTGGGCGGTGCGGTGCAGGGGCAGATTTACAAGTGAACACAGGGTGCCCTGGCAAAGGCCCCCCAACAACAGGGGGACCCAGGGCCGGGCACTCGGGCAACTCAACACTGGCTGCACTGAAATCATATGCAGGCGGGCGGTGCAGATGGCGGGAGCGCAGGGAACGCAGGCGGAGGACTCGGGGAGCACTGGGAGGCCATGCAGCCGGCCAGAGAGAAGCGGCCCTTTGAAGGGGAAACCGCCGCTTCTCTCTGGCTGTGCGGCTGCCCCTGCTCCTGTTGAGTCCTCCGCCCATGTTTGCGGGGCCACATTCCGAAAGGGGCTGGGGCGGGGGGGAAGATGGATAAGGGGTAGGGTCCTGGAAGGAGGCGGTCAGGGGCAGGGGGTCCTGGAAGGGGGTGGTCAGGGGGTGGGGGGGTGGATGGAGGGGGGTCGGTTGGGGACAAGGAGCAGAGGGGTTGGATGGGTTTGGAGGTTCTTAGGGGGGCAGTCAGGGGGCAGGAAGTGGGAGGGGGTGGATAAGGGGTGGGGGGCAGGCTGTTTGGGAGGGGGCACAGTCTTCCCTACCTGGCCCTCCATACTGTTTTGCAACCCCAATGTGGCCCTTGGGCCAAAAAGTTTGCCCACCCCTGATCTAGACTGTTCTCAGTGGTAGCAGATGACACAACAAAGAGTAATGATTTCAAGTTGCAATGGGGGAGGTTTAGGTTGGATATTAGGAAACACTATTTCACTAGGAGCGTGGTGAAGCCCTGGGATGGGTTCCCTAGGGAGGTGGTGGAATCTCCTTCCTTAGAGGTTTTTAAGGTCATGCTTGACAAAGCCCTGGCTGGGATGATTTAGTTGGGGATTGATCCTGCTTTGAGCAGGGGTGGGACTAGATGACCTCCTGAGGTCCCTTCCAACCCTGAGATTCTATAATTCCAATTTCCTTCCCCCCTCCAGTTTGACCCCATTTATAGAGTAATATTCTCAACTATACCTTAACCAGTAATTGTGCTGAAATTTAACTAACCAATTCTAACATATTGTGACATAATTCTCTAACCCAGGCGTCGGCCACCTTTCAGAAGTGGTGTGCTGAGTCTTCATTTATTCACTCTAATTTAAGATTTCATGTGCCAATAATACATTTTAACGTTTTTAGAAAGTCTCTTTCTATAAGTCTATAATACATAATTGAACTATTGTATGTAAAGTCAGTAAGGTTTTTAAAATTTTTAAGAAACTTCATTTAAAATTAAATTAAAATGCAGAGCCTTCTGGACCGGTGGCCAGGACCTGGGCAGTGTGAGTGCCACTGAAAATCAGCTCGTGTGCCGCCATAGGTTGCCTACTCCTGCTCTAACCAATTATAAACCACTACCCTAATTAACTTACACCTGGCAACATTAATTATACAGGAGAGAGAAACAATTAGAGAACCAGACTGATTAACAATGTAAAAGTGGTAGCTATAAAGATAAAGCAATACAGAAATGAGGGTTTCACAACCACAAACATTGATAAGTGATTTCTTGCCAGACAGGCTGCTATCAAATTAAGGTTTCTTTAACCATCTTAAGATCCAGACAGGACTGTCTTCCTAACAGCCCAATAGCACCTTATTTCAGTGTGACTGGTTTGGGATGTGAGGATGTGACCCTTCGCTTCCCAGCTTATGGCTGCCCCTGCTGCTTAGCCAAAGGCCTTAGCCTAAGAACAAGGCCTCAGGCTGTCCTAGTGAGAGAAGGCCCAGAACAGGCAGACTGAGATTTTGATTCTTTGTTTTCATACTCCTGTAACTAAGTGATAAAAATACACCTAAGTTCTTAAAATATAGGCTTTGCAGGCAGGCCTGAATATCGCCATTCTAACAGGGGTCTACCCCTTCCCCCATGCTGTGTCTGTCTTGTCTATTTAGACTGTAAATTCTTCAGAGCATGGGCCATCTACTATTCTGCATTTGTACTGTGCCTAGCACAACGGGGAGACACTGTTAGTTGGTCCTTAGGCACTAAGGTAATGCGTATGATTAATAATAATAATAACTCTCCTGCCACTTGGAGCCAAGGAAGCTGGTCTTGGGATGTTACTGCTTAAAAATGATCTGAGCTTAAAACCATGGAATATTCTTTGTGACAAGTATCCCACAAATTCCACTGACCTCCCTTGTTTTCTTTGCCTGGCGTAGGGTTTCTAAATTCCAAACCTGATGTGGTCTCACAGCTGGAACGAGGAGAAGAGCCGTGGGTCCTGGACCTCCAGGGTTCTGAGAAAGAAGTGCTTCCAAGAGCTGTCTGCACAGGTGAGGACTTGGTTAAAGCAAGTCAAAAACTGTCCGTGAATACAGGAAACGTTCGGGATGACCTACAAAGACCTTGTGAGCTCTCCAAGTTCAGGATTGTTCCCTGCAGATGTGGAATAATTAGGCAGATGTCACTCATGGCTTCCCACCTATCCTGACTAACAACTGGCAGCAGATCCCTACCTGATCCCACTTTCCCCCCTCCATGTTCTGGTGAAATGCAGACCAAAACTGATCCCTTCCTCTCTCCTCTGGGGAAAATCAGTTCCTGATAGGTTTGATCTCTCCTGCACATATTTTGGTTTGTTCATCCCTTTTAAAATTCCTGTCTCTGAGATTTCCTTTCTCTCAGGCACAGAGAGTGACCTATGTCTGGATTCTCTCTGTCTCCCATCAGGTGATAGGATGGTGCGTGAGAATGAGATGCAGAAACCCCAGCAGGAAGATGCTGAGCAAGGAGCACCACATGGGACTTTATCAGGAAGACCCAAAGGGAATGTTTCCAGGAGTTGTGCACTCCGAGAAACAGTAAAAGCCTCAGAGACTCAGCAGAGGCCAGAGGAGAACTTCAGTAGCCTCTCAGACGTTATTACACATGAGAGAATCAACTTGGAAGAGACAAACTACACATGCCACGAGTGCGGGGAAAGCTTCAGTCAGCGCTCACACCTTATCACACATCAGAGAATCCACACAGGGGAGCTGCCCTACACGTGCGCGGAGTGCGGGAAAAGCTTCAGTCGGCGCGCAAGCCTTATCAGACATCAGAGAATCCACACAGGAGAGACGCCCTACACGTGCTCTGAGTGCGGGAAAAGCTTCAGTCGTTGCTCAAACCTTATCACACATCAGAGAATCCACACAGGGGAGACGCCCTACACGTGCGCTGAGTGCGGGAAAAGCTTCAGTTGGCGCTCAAGCCTTATCACACATCAGATAATCCACACAGGGGAGACGCTCTACACGTGCTCTGAGTGCGGGAAAAGCTTCAGTCGGCGCTCACACCTTATCAGACATCAGAGAATCCACACAGGAGAGCTGCCCTACACGTGCTCTGAGTGCGGGGAAAGTTTCGGGCGGAGCTCAAACCTTATCACACATCAGAGAATCCACACAGGGGAGACGCCCTACACGTGCGCTGAGTGCGGGAAAAGCTTCAGTCGGCGCTCACACCTTATCAGACATCAGAGAATTCACACTGGAGAGCTGCCCTACACGTGCTCTGAGTGCGGGGAAAGTTTTGGGCGGAGCTCAAACCTTATCACACATCAGAGAATCCACACTGGGGAGACGCCCTACACGTGCGCTGAGTGCGGGAAAAGCTTCAGTTGGCGCTCAAACCTTATCAGACATCAGAGAATCCACACATGAGAGACGCCCTACACATGCGCTGAGTGCGGGAAAAGTTTCATTGAGCACTCAGACTTTGTCAGACATCGTAGAATCCACAGTGGAGAGAGACCCTACACATGCTCTGCATTTGGGAAAAGCTTCAATCAGATGTCATTCCCTATTAGATATCAGAAAATCCAAATAGGAGAGAACTGTAAGAAATGCTTTTATTAGGGCTTCCCAAAGATTTGTTTTAAAAAAAATCAAATTTGCTAATTCCAATATAGTGAACTTTGCACCATCTTCACTGTGGTCTCTCAGCTCTGCCAGATGAGTTGCCTGCTTCTGCCTTTTGCAGCTCACCCTTCTTTGGGGTCAGTCCTGTGATCTTTTCTATCAGCTCCTTCCCTTTTGACTTGTAAGAGTGTGTGTCCCTCCAGCCAGGAATTTCATCAGCTCCAGGTGCGGGAGAGAGGGTTGATGCCAACAAGCTACCCTGAGGCAAAAGTTACCTGTGCCTTACATCCACTAGGACTGTACATGGAATTGGGTGCTCAAGTTAGTGATTTTGGTGTAAAAAGGCAATTATAGTTGTAGAGCAGAAGCAGCCCAGGGAGTGAACCTAACAGACAATGATCAAGTGATCTCTCTCCTGCCATCCATCTCCATCCTCTGACAAACAGAGGCTAGGGACACCATTCCTTACCCATCCTGGCTAATAGGCATTAATGGACTTAACCTCCATGAATTTATCCAGTTTTCTTTTAAACTCTGTTATAGTCCTAGCCTTCACAACCTCTTCAGGCAAGGAGTTCCACAAGTTGACTGTGCGCTGTGTGAAGAAGAACTTCCTTTTATTTGTTTTAAACCAGCTGCCTATTAATTTCATTTGGTGGCCCCTAGTTCTTGTATTATGGGAGTAAGTAAATAACGAGGGGAGAGATAGCTCAGTGGTTTGAGCATTGGCCTGCTAAACCCAGGGTTGTGAGTTCAATCCTTGAGGGGGCCACTTAGGGATCTGGGGCAAAAATTTGTCCTGCTAGTGAAGGTAGGGGGCTGGACTCAATGACCTTTCAAGGTCCCTTCCAGTTCTAGGAGATTGGTATATCTCCAATTATTACCTTTAACTTTTCCTTATCTACTTTCTCCACATCACTCATGATTTTATATACCTCTATCATATTCCCTCTTAGTCTCCTCTTTTCCAAGCTGAAAAGCCCTAGCCTCTTTAATCTCTCCTCATATGGGACCCGTTCCAAACCCCTAATCATTTTAATTGCCCTTCTCTGAACCTTTTCTAATGCCAGTACCGTATTGTTCCGAGTATAGGCCGCTCCTGATTATAAGCCGCACCCTTAAAGTTTGGTGCTATTTTAAAAAAAATAAATTTTTAACTTTTTTTAACTTAAAGAAAATCTCAGCCGCGGCCGGGACTCAGAGGGCTCTGGGCTGTCTGCCGCGGCGGGGAGCCCAGAGCCCTTTAAATCCCAGCCGCGGTGGGGAATCAGAGCGCTCTGGGCTGCCCGCCGCGGCGGGGAGCCCAGAGCCCTTTCAATCCCAGCCGCGGCGGGGAATCAGAGCGCTCTGGGCTGCCCGCCGCGGCGGGGAGCCCAGAGCTCTTTAAATCCCAGCCGCGGCGGGGAATCAGAGGGCTCCGGGCTGCCCGCCGCGGCGGGGAGCCCAGAGCTCTTTAAATCCCAGCCGCGGCCGGGACTCAGAGGGCTCTAGGCTGCCCGCTGCGGCGGGGAGCCCAGAGCTCTTTAAATCCCAGCCGCGGCGGGGAATCAGAGCGCTCTGGGCTGCCCGCCGCGGGGGGGAGCCCAGAGCGCTTTCACTCCCAGCCGCGGCGGGGAATCAGAGCGCTCTGGGCTGCCCGCCGCGGCGGGGAGCCCAGAGCCCTTTCAATCCCAGCCGCGGCGGGGAATCAGTGCGCTGTGGGCTGCCCGCCGCGGCGGGGAGCCCAGAGCTCTTTAAATCCCAGCCGCGGCGGGGAATCAGAGGGCTCTGGGCTTCCCGCCGCGGCGGGCAGCCCAGAGCGCTCTGATTCCCCGCCGCGGCTGGGATTTAAAGTATTTTTATTGGGTTTTTTTTTTACAAGATCCCGCTTATAGGCTGCACCCCTAGTTTAAAGACTTAAATTAGGGGGGAAAAGTGCGGCCTATACTCGGGACAATACGGTATATCTTTTTTGAGATGAGGAGACCACATCTGTACATAGAATTCAAGATATGGGCATACCATGGAGTTATATAAGGGTAATAATATAGTCAGTCTTATTCTCTATCCCCTTTTTAATGATTCCTAACATCCTGTTTGCTTTTTTGACCGCCTCTGCACACTGCGTGGGCATCTTCAGAGAACTATCCATGATGACTCCAAGATCTTTTTCCTGATTTGTTGTAACTAAATTAGTCCCGATCATATTTTATGTATAATTGGAGTTATTTTTTCCAATATGCATTACTTTACATTTATCCACATTAAATTTCATGTGCCATTTTGTTGCCCAATCACTTAGTTTTGTGAGATCTTTATTAAGTTCTTCACAGTCTGCTTTGGTCTTAACTATCTTGAGCAGTTTAGTAACATCTGCAAACTTTGCCACCTCACTTTTTACCCCTTTCTCCAGATCGTTTATGAATAAGGTGAATAGGATTGGTCCTAGGACTGACCCTTGGGGAACACCACTAGTTACCCCTCTCCATTCTGAGAATTTACCATTAATTCCTACCCTTTGTTCCCTGTCTTTTAACCAGTTCTCAATCCTTGAAAGGACCTTCCCTTTTATCCCATGACAGCTTAATTTATGTAAGAGCCTTTGGCGAGGGACCTTGTCAAAGGCTTTCTGGAAATCTAAGTACACTATGTCCACTGGATCCCCCTTGTCCACATGTTTGTTGACCCCCTCAAAGAACTCTAATAGATTAGTAAGACAGGATTTCCCTTTACGGAAACTGTGTTGACTTTTGCCCAACAATTTATGTTCTTCTATGTGTCTGACAATTTTATTCTTTACTATTGTTTCAACTAATTTGCCCGGTACCAATGTTAGACTTACTGGTCTGTAATTGCCGGGATCACCTCTAGAGCCCTTTTTAAATATTGGCGTTACATTAGCTAACTTCCAGTCATTGGGTACCGAAGCCGATTCAAAGGACAGGTTACAAACCATAGTTAATAGTTCTGCAACTTCACATTTGAGTTCTTTCAGAACTCTTGGGTGAATGCCATCTAGTCCTGGTGACTTGTTAATGTTGAGTTTATCAATTAATTCCAAAACCTCCTCTAGTGACACTTCAGTCTGTGACAGTTCCTCAGATTTGTCACCTACAATTTGGCAATGTTTATGCTCCTTTCTAGGATTTGACTTCCACTTTTTAAAGGAAGTCTTTTTGTCTCTCACTGCTTCTTTTACATGGTTGTTAAGCCCCGGTGGCTCTTTTTTAGTTCTTTTACTGTGTTTCTTAAATTGGGGTATACATTTAAGTTGGGCCTCTATTATGGTGTCGTTAAAGTGTCCATGCAGCTTACAGGAATTTCACTTTAGTCACTGTACCTTTTAAATTCTGTTTAACTAACCCCCTCATTTTTGTATAGTTCTCCTTTTTGAAATCAAATGCCACAGTGTTGGGCTGTTGAGATGTTCTTCCCACCACAGGGATGTTAAATGTTATTATATTATGCCGTTTATTTCGAGCAACTGCAGTTATTCGGGAGAGTACAGACAGGCAGAGTTTCCCCTCCCAAGGTAGGTCTCGGTTAGATAAACAATTAAGGCAAGCATTTATACCTTTTGTGACGTACAGTAAGGAGCAACAACTGCATTTTGTTTGTACATATTCCTTTCTGATAGCTTACTTCTCTCAGCAATTTCTGCTACAATCTGCATTCTATTCTTATCTAAGACAAGGTCGAAAACCAGCGTCTCTTACAGTTCTTTTCCGCTCGCCCACGCCCTGCTTGGAAGTCTCCCGTTATTAGCTGTTAGTTAGCCTGGTAAATATCAAGTCCCTGAGAAAACACAGTTATACGAAGCAAAACGAAATCACAAATAGAAATGTCATTGGAAATTCAAAAATTAAAAAGGAAAATGCAATTCCCATCACTTCATTGTATCTGGGCCATTCCTGTATCGAGAGTACCCGCTAAGGGCCCTGTGTGCTTATGGGAAACCTGGAGGAACTCATAGCAGAGCCTGAACATGAAACTCAACTGCTCCCAGGTGCCGCAGTAAAACCCTTCCCTGCTGTGATGTTGATGATTTTATGAAAATATGCTAATGAGTGTGAATATAATGTAACTGGAACATGCTTCATGCAAAAGGTCTCTTGTGCAGTATCATTACAAAGCTTATTATCTACTGTGTGTGTTCAGCCTATTTGTATGAACCGATCATTCCTGTATCTGAAGATAGAAATATGAACTATAACTCTGAGGTCCTGTTGTAATGATGCAAAGTGTGGGCCATTAATAGTGGTTTGGACTCCTGATGCTCCCATTAACCAGGACAATTGACTGGAGATGGCTCTGTCCTGCACCATCTGTGAGTCAGGCCAGGAACAATGAAAGCTTGGGGTCTCACAGGGCATGTGACCATGTCACCTGGTACAGGAATCCATCTTAAACCTGGGGCTTTTCCCTAGGGGAGAGACAAAAGATTCCTGCCTTGTACCAAAGCTGTTTAAGGGGGTGGAACAGAAGAAAGGTGGCTGCAATCATGAGAAATCCCCTAGCTACCACCTGAGCTGGAACAAGGACTATACCAGGTGAAAAGATTGGGCTCAGACAAGAAATAAGTCTAGTCTGCAAAAGAAGCTTATTGGAAGGTCTCTGAGGGTGAGATTTTATCTGTATTGAGTTTCATACTGTATTAGTCTTAGACTTGCATGTTTTTGTTTTATTTTGCTCTATGGAGAATACAAACGCCACAGAGTACGAAAAGTTAATGCCTTAGAAAAATCTGTGTGTGTTAGAGTGTCTAGGAACCACTCTCCTATAGCTTCTTTTCTCTGATTTCCTTTAGAAAATCTGAAGCAGGGAGCAGAAAACCATTGTCTTTTCTGAGGTGTGAACTCAGGACCTACTGAGTATGAGACTGACATGCTGCCAACTATGCTAAGAAGGCCCAGGAAAATGTTTAGGCTCAGTGCATATAGGATCCTCCTACAGCAGTGACTGGGGCAGGGAAGGAGCTGGAAGAAGTAGGGAGATCTGGTGCCCACAGACCTATCCTGGCATCTTTCTCAGCAGCAAAGAAATGAATTTGCCTTTCCAGTGAACAATCTACTGGAACTAATGGCAGCACAGGGGGGATGTTTCTAAAGTATGCACCCACCTCTACATTTTAGAACTTACTCTCCTTTTTCTAGTATAGCACTTTCTATATGAACTGGCAAAAGAAACTACACAGGTAAGAGAAACAAGGGCTTGAGAGAAAGCTTGAACTCATAACCCCAACAGATGGCTCCTCTGCACTAACCAGTTGCACCCCTGAAGATGTTTTTTAAACACATTTGGGAAGCAGGCAGTTATCAGTCTCTGTGGTTCACACCTTTGCCTGGTAATTGAAAGGCTGCTGGTTCAAACTTAACTCAAGATGCGGCTTTTCAGCGATGAGACTCCAGTACATTTTAACAGGAAGAAAATCTCCTCTATTCTGGCTTTGCCCCATTTGACTCCTTCTGCCCATCTTCTCCCCCTCCCCCAGTCTCTTTCCTTCCCCACTGGGGCCATGCAGAGAGGAGCCCCAGTCAGTCTCTGTCACAGAGAGTCTGTATCCCATAAAGGGAGGGAGGGTTTACTTTAAAACACTGTTGGGGGGGTCTCCACATGCTGCCCCCGCCCCAACTGCCAACTCTGCCAACTGTGGCAATGGGAACTGCAGGGGTGGAGTCTGCGGGCAGCAGTGCACAGAGACGCCCCCGGCCCTCCAGATTAGGGGCTGCGGGTTGCTTTCGGGAGATGCCCGAGGTAAATGCTGCACCCCTCACCCTCTCCTGCAACCCCAACCCCCTGCCCCAGCCCAGACCCCACACCTGCACCCAAACTCCTTCCAAGAGCCTGCCCCCCACACTCACTCCTGCACCCCAACCCTCTGACTGAGCCCAGACCCTGCACCCAAACTCTCCCAGTGCCCAACCCCTCTCCCTCCCACAACCAAACTCCTTCCCAGAGCCTTACACAGGTGTGTGTGGCAGGTGGGGCAGGACTTGGTCCCATTCTGGGCACCACCAAAAATTATACAAACCTGCCACACCTGTCCAGCCCAACCTTCTGCTGATGCACCTCAGCCCACACCCGTGCAGGGTTTGAAGCTTTCGTTGCTTAAATTCCAGGATGCGGAGGGATTTCAGCTCCCCTTTGCCCAGAGGGAACCTTCACCCCACTCCTAACCAGGTTCTTGTCCATGGGATCACTGTAGGGGGGCTGGGTCCCTCTATGTCTTTTCTCTCTCTAGGACAGGCCAGGGTGCAATAACTGGGGGCATCTGAGCACCGAGGACCTTCTGTGAGGCTGCCATTCCCCTTCCCCTTCTGTGGTCCCATCTGCCATTGACTCCAGCCTTTTTTCTATCCATTGTCAGCACCATCCCAAGCCAGCAGCACTCACCTCAAAAAGACAGAGTCCAGTGACACCTTACAGACTAACAGACGTATTGGAGCATAAGCTTCCGTGGGTGAATCCCACTTCGTCAGATGAATGTAGTGGAAATTTGCAGGGGCATGTATAAATATGCAGGCAAGAATCTGTCTAGAGATAAGGAGGTTAGTTCAATCAGGGAGGATGAGACCCTCTTCTAGCAGTTGAGGTGTGATCATCAAGGGAGGAGAAACTGCTTTTGTACTTGGCAAGCCAGTCATAGAATTCCCACTCCATTCATCTGACGAAGTGGGGATTCACCCACGAAAGCTCATGCTCCAATACGTCGGTTAGTCTAGAAGGTGCCACAGGACTCTGTCGCCTTTTACAGATCCAGACTAACACGGCTACCCCTCTGATACTCAAAAAGACAGTGTCCCCTGCTGGGAGTAAATCACTGACCCCTCTCCTCCCTGAGCACTGACTGCCCTCTGTTTCCTTGCCTCTCAGTCTGTGCAGATGGGACCTTTCCCTCCAGTGCTGGAGGATTCGCCCTTCTCATCTACCCTTGTCCCAAGCAGCACAGCAGGTGGGAATCTTAAATGTACCAAGGTGACTTAGGAGCAGAAACACAACCCCCCCCCCCCGATCTTCCATGCAATTGTCACTTGCTCCTCACTGAGCAGGACTGAAACTGGTGCAGGGAGACTGGTGGGCCACATCCCCTCTGGGCATGAGCAAAGCAGCAGGGTGAAAAAATGATCATGAAGATGCTGAGGATTGAACCCAGGGCCTCATACATGCAAAGCATGTGCTCAACCACTGAGCTACATCCCCTAGCAGGTTGTGTTTATTATGGGTTACACTCAGAGCCCTCCTGTTTCCAGAGCATCCAGTGACCTATAAGCTTCACGAGAAGCCCGTTCCCCTCTCTGAGGACCAATCCTGCTCTCCTGGAGGTGACTTGTTCATAGGGGTCACTTTTCAGCAGGGCCAGATTCTATGTGTGGGGCAGAGAGAGTGGCTGCCCTGGTCTCAGGGTGCAGAGATACACTCAGCCATCTGCCCTGCATTGGGTTGGGGGTGCTGCAATCCCCTGCTGCAAGGTCATGGTGGGGGATGCTATGAGCAGCTCAACACCTCACCCTGGTGGCAGAAGTGGTGTGGGGAGCTCCAGGTGTTTCTAGGATCTGCTATTTCCACCTGCCTGTAAACTCCAGCCTTCCCCAGCACATTCACTGCGGTGCAATTGGGTCACTGTTTCCATGGATGAACAGCAAAGAATGGCTCCCAGTTTCCCTTCTATTGCCAGCAGGATTAGCCTGTGTCAGTGGTTAATGAGGTGGATCTAGTTGTAGATTGTTATTCGTTCCCCACCTTGACAATTGACACAGTCCCTTTCCCAGGCAGATTCCCAGCACCTCAGTGATCCTGGTAGCAGGGTTGGGTCCTGAGATTTTCAGGGTTCTTTTCCCCTCCACCTGGAGTGAACTCAGCTTTTTCCCCATCCCAGACAATCCATGAAATAACAACAGGAGCATAAAGAAAGAGGGGAGGGAACATCTCACGGCCAGGGCTGGATGTGCCCAGAGCCCCCTGCTTGTCCATTGTTTCCATGGAATTTGGCCTCCTGCTTTGCACAAGGGACAGAGAAAGATCTTGCTGTTCCTGTGTCTGTGCAAAGAAAATTGTGCTTCTGTATGAAAGAGAGGCGGGAAATGGCCCCATGATGGGGCAATAGCCTCAGGGTTAAGAGCAAAGGACAATGATGGGAAGGTTCACAATTGACTCAGTAGTTGCATACAAAGGTGCACGTTTGGCAGTTACATTGGGAAATTCTGGCTCCTTCTCAGGCTCAGGTTGGCCACCCCGGTCTAGGTGTAGAAGTGACAACATTTAAACTTGAAAGAGGGGCCAATTTCCCCATCATTTCACACCTTTACACCCAAACACGATGACTTTCTGAATGAACCCTCCTCGTTCAGCCAGAAGATCTTGGGGTGGATGTAGGAGTCACTGGGTAAAATTCTCTGGACTCTGTTCTGAATCAGGTCATAGAATCATAGAATCTCAGGGTTGGAAGGGACCTCAGGAGGTCATCTAGTCCAACCCCCTGCTCAAAGCAGGACAAAACCCAACTAAATCATCCCAGCCAAGGCTTTGTCAAGCCTGACCTTAAAAACCTCTAAGGAAGGAGATTCCACCACCTCCCTAGGTAACCCATTCCAGTTCTTCACCACCCTACTAGTGAAAAAGTTTTTCCTAATATCCAACCTAAACCTCCCCCTCTGCAACTTGAGACCATTACTCCTTGTTCTATCATCTTCTACCACTGAGAACAGTCTAGATCCATCGTATTTGGAACCCCCTTTCAGGTAGTTGAAAGCAGCTATCAAATCCCCCCTCAGAGCAGAGGTACCTAGTGATCTAGTCTGGCTGTAAAATCTATAGATCAACACCATTAATACGAAATTAATCCTCAGAAACGGCTGTTCCTCACCCAGACCCCAGCAAAGGGCTCTCCAAGGAAGAGGGCTGTTGAGGAAGGAAAGAAGGAAGACGTCCTTCTCCCCCTGGAGGAACTGGGCTCTGCGCTTTGGACAGAAAGGAGGGGAAGGAAATGGCCACACGATGGCAGCAGAACCTAAGAAATGAAACACAATAGGCTTATGTCCACACTGCAATGAAACACCCAGGGCTGCCCCCATACCAGCTCAGGCTCCCGGGGCTTGGGCTGTGGGGTGGTAAATTTGCAGTGTAGACATCTCGGCTCAGGCTCAATACCAGGCTCTGAGACCCCACAAGGCTGGGAGGGAGAGTAGCAAGTAAAAAAGGTAGAACGGCAGTGGAGTATTACCCTGGTCTCAATGGCATTTCTCCATCGGTCTGTCTGCTCTGGGGCAGGGACAATAACACGTCCTGCTGCATTCGTTATTTCAAAGGGGGGTTTAGTATTTTCATTCTCACACATGGTGCACGAAGCAGGACTCAACCCTCAGCATAAACTAAACGAGCTGCCCACAGATTCTGGCAGCCACAATGAGGCATTTGGTGTGAGAGCTCAGACCTGCCCCTGTCCCACAGGGACGGGGTCATCTGTGAGGGGACTGGGCCACTGACCTACCAGCTCCTAACTCCCAAACTTTCAGTAATATCATCAGTGCCTGTGAGTGTAATTTAAACCATCAAAACAGTCATAGTGGGCTAGACCATAGTCTGGACTTCGGGTCTGGAAAAGAGCTGCCACAATCCATAGACCAGGTTGTTATATAACATGCACATGGATTTTAACCCTTCACATACAGTAATGGGAAAGTTCTTGGTTTAGGCTTGTAGCAGTGATGGAATAAACTGCAGGTTCAATAAACAGCTGGGATGGGTCATTCAGTCCTTTGTACAGAGCTTCAGTTTGTAGCAAAGTCTCTCCAGAGGTATGAAGCAGGATTGAAGACAAGATGGAGATGAGGCATGAGCCTTTTATAGTCTCTTGCCATGTGGTCTTTGCTTTCTTTGTCCCAAGGACACTCTGTCCAGCACGTGGCATAGAAAAACCTTAGAGTTCTGTCCATAGGCAGGTCCCTGCAGACCTTGCTGAGTTACAAGGCGTATCTGCCTTCTCTCAGTGGGTCGATTGTAGAGCTGATGGTCTTTAATGGGCCATCAAGCAGGCTAGGCAGAACTGACACCAACTTGTCTGGCTAGGGTGTTTCCCGGAAGCAGAGCACAAGTTTGAAATATGGACAGAACAGAGCCAATACTTATAACTTCAACTACAAAAATGATACACATCTAGAGATAGCATCATTATAATCAGCCAATCAGAACCTCTCCATAGACCCCTTACATGACAACCTTTCTACAATATTGGCTGCAAATATAGAACAGTGGTCGCAACGGTGATCTATACAGTTACAGATTATGTCAGTAACGCCACAGGAGGTGACACGGCATCAGTGAGACTGATACTGGAATACTGCCTCCAGATTTGGTGTCCTCGTTTGAAAAAGATGTTGTGAAATTGGAGCTGGGGCAGCAAAGAGCCACCAAATGTCCTGAGGGCTGGAGAAAAATGCCTTCTAGTGAGCTACTGAAAGAGCTCAACCTGTCCAGCTTATCAAAAGAAGATTGAAAGGTGACTTCATTGAAGTCTTGAAGTGCCTTAATGGAGAGAAAAGATTGGATATTAAAGGGCTTTTTAATCTAGCAGAGAAAAGCATAACAAGACCCAATGTCTGGAAGGTGAAAAGAGACAAATTCATATTACAACTAAGGCACAAAGATTCAACAGTGAGGATGATTCACCACAGGAACAAGCTACCAAGGAAAGTGGTGGATTCTCCATCTCTTGATGTCATTTCATGAAGACTAGATGCCTTTCTGGAATGTGTTTGCCCCAAAAGTAGCTCTTGTGTCATACAGGAGGCCTGTGATATGCAGGGGGTCAGATTAGATGCTCTAATGGTCTCTTCTGGCCATAAAGTCAACTCCTTTCTGAAAAACTGAGTGTAGCATTGGGAGCAGTGTCTGATGTTTCCCTGTCTATCCAGCTTGCTGCCTAGAACGAACGCTCCTTGATAGGGGTGATCCACAGGGAGTAGCTCAAACCTCCAAAGTGCCTGGCTAGGGGCAGGACATTGGCGCAGCAAGGAAGGGGTGTGGCAGTGACATCACAAAGGCCTTTTGCAGGACCTCAGACTATTGGTCCAAGGTGGTGGGGAGGTGGTGACCTCACAGAGAGATGCTGACATCAGCCAGGCAGGACAGGGGCGAGGGGCCAGGGAAACCTCAGAGACCCCTGTGGCTTTGCTTCAGCAAGTTTCCTTCTCCAGGTCTCTCTCTGAGGACTGAGAGAGTATTCGGGTTCACGGACGTGAGCGCCAGGAGGAACCTCTTTCGAGTTTTCTCCTTCCCTTTTCGTGATTTTACTAGAAAACAGCCGTCCCTGTTTAGAAGGTAAGAGCCTCCTGGAGCTTTGAAACCTGTTCAGTCTGATCCATCTGGTGACAGTTGAATTCTAAGCATGGAAAACACCAGCTTAAGGAGACAGAAGTTTATTGCGCACCTGGGATTTTTTCCCTGAGAATCACTGGGGACATTAGGTTTTGTCCTTTTTGTTTCCCCTTTTCCTCCATCCATCCCTCTCTCCTTTCTCTTCATTTCTTGCTTCTTTTGTCCTTTCTCCTGTTCTCCTCCCAACACCAGGAGTGTGTGTGTGTGTGTGTTGCGGGGAGTGCTCTGCAGCTCCCACTGTGGGAGGTCCACCCAAAAATGTGGGGCTGAAATAGTGCTCGGGCAGTGATCCCCACCAGTGACCTGGGCCATCCTTTGGGCTCTCTGGTGAGAACCCTCAGCCGCCTATCCTCAGTCTCTACCCTGATTGGCTGAGCAGGGGGTTATTGACAGGGAGGAGACTCAGGTCCTTGTTGTTCTCTTTTAAGACGAAGTAAATAAGTCAGACCCAGTTCTATGTTTGATGAATTTTGCTGCTTCTCTGCATTAATGGTCTCTGAGCAGTTCATGATTCTCTCTAACCTTGCAGTTCTCCTCAAATACTTGCTGAATAATTCCTGTGCACTGTTGTGGTCTGGAGTTCATCTGAGAGCACTTTATTCAGGTCATTCAATGTCTGAAATTCAAGATCCGATGGTTAGTTTGAAAATCAGGGCTCTTGGGTCCTATTCCCAACTCTGCCACTGACTGGCCGTGTGACCTAAGAGAAGTCAATTCTCCTTTCTCAGCCTTAGCTTCTCCCTCTTTCAAGTAGGGATAATAATGATCTGCTCCTACCTATCTCAACACACTCACTCTTTCCCAACACACACACTGTCTCTCCCCACACACACACAGTCTCCACACCGCAGTTGAAAAGCAGCTGGTAATCTAGTAAGATGCCCATGGAACGGTGGGATAGAGAAACCTGCATCATGTGATGCTGTACCAGCCCGTGAGGCATTGCAAACCCTTCCCAAAACACCCTGCAGCTAGTTGCACAGTGGGATAGTTACTCACAGTGCACTGCTCTCTGTTGCCATCCAAGAACTGCTAGCATGGATGTGCTCTGGTGACACAAGGGGCATAGGGAGGACATTCAATAGCTGTTTAGTTAAAACACTTTAACTATAGCAGCAATGCCAGGGGGTTGGTGGCTCCTTTCTTTCCTCACCCTGGAGTAAACGCAGCTTTTTATTCCATTCTTGATGTTTCATGGAATAACAACAGACGACCGAAGAAAGACATGGACAGGGTGGGTCTCAGGGGAGGGGCAGAGAGGTTCGAGCGGTGGGCAGAGCAGGTCTCGGAGGTGGGGGCAGTGGGCAGGGCAGGTCTCAGGGGAGGGACAGAGGTGAGAGAAGTGGGCAGGGTGGGTCTCCAGGGAGAGGCACAGAGGTGTGGGTGGTGGGCAGGGTGGGTTGCAGGGACGGGTCAGCGAGGTGGCGGCTGGTGGGCAGACCTTGTGGTAGGGGGTGGAGAGGCACGAGCAGCAGGCAGGAAGGCCTTGGGGGAGGAGAGGAGCGAGCGAAAGGTGGCTCAGCCGTCCTCAGCCAAAGAGGAAGAGCGGGGGTGGGAAGTGGCCAAACAGGAGCAAGGGGGGAGCACAGGTGGGGCCTCAGAGAGAGGAGAAGGGTGGGGGCGCAGTGCCATGGTCTGGGCACCAATGGGCCCCCCACTTCTAGGGAGCTTCCAACGCTCACACCCAGCCTCCCCAAATGCAAGAGCCATGGGCCACCTATTCTCTTCATCTTCACTAACCAAGCCCCTCCCCAAGCTATGTTGATGGAAGAAGCCCTCCTGTTGGCACAGCGCTATCTGCACCGGGGTTAGGCTGATATAACTGCATTGCTTAGGGAGGTAAATTTTTTACACCCCTGAGTAATGTAGTTACACCGATCTAATTTTGTAGTGTAGATCTGTCCAAAGAACCTTGGGAGTAAAACTTCACCTGCTCCTCTGCTTTACTGAATCCAAACAGAAGCAAAGCTTGTCAGGCGCAGATGGAGGTTGGCAGAGAGTCAGGTATGTGCAGACATGATCCCTTCAGCAGCTGTAGGCACCATAGCTTAGCTGGCTAAAACCACTGTTTTGTATACAGGAGATCCTGGGTTCAAGTTCCAGTGGTACCTTACTGAGTTGCTTTTGGGGCACCTGGTATTCGCTGCTGTCAGAAGACAAGATTCAGAGCTAGATGGACCTTCGGCCTAGCCTAGTGTGGTTTTTCTTATGGTTTGAATTACACTCACAGGCACTGATGATAGAGTTACTGAAAGTTTGGGAGTTAGGAGTTGATAGGTCAGTGGTCCAGTCCCCTCTCAGATGACCCCGTCCCTCTGGGACAGGGGCAGGTCTGAGCTCTCACACCAAATGCTCATTGTGGCTGCCAGAATCTGTGGGCAGCTCATTTCGTTTATGCCGAGGGTTGAGTCCTGTTTTGTGCACCGTGTCTGAGAATGAAAATCCTAACCTGCCCTTTGAAATAACAAAAGCAGAAGGACGTGTTTCTGTCCCTGCCCCAGAGCAGACAGACCAATGGAGAAATGCCATGAGTCCAGGGTAATACTCCCCTGCGGTTTTACCATTTCCACTTGCTAAACTCCCTCCCAACCTTCTGGGCTCCTGGAGCAGGGGACTGAGCCTGAGCCGAGACACGGACACTGCAACTTTACAGCCCAAGCCGCATGACCCTGATTAATGTGACACGGGCCAGTCGTGGGTGTTTCATTGCACTGGAGACGTAGCCTAATGTTATGTCTGCACTGCGATTAACACACCCAGGGCACCTGTCGCAAAGCCCGGGTCAGCTGACTCAGGGTTATGCGGCTTGGGCTGCAAGAGTATAAAATTCCAGTGCAGACAGATGGTCTTGAGCCCAACCTCTGAGACCCCACGAGGGGTGAGGGTTTCCGAACCCAGGCTTCAGTGTGAACAGAAATATCTGCACCACAGTTTTTAGCCTCTCAGCTTTAGCTTCATTAGCCCAAGTCAGATGGTCCAGGCCAGCCCTGCTGCCATCTTTATCCCAGGAGAGATGGACTCTAAGGGTACGTCTCCATTGCAATGTCAGCCCAGGGGTGGCACGCTGTGCTCAAAGCAGCACCCTGGAAGCCCCATATTCACCACTCTCCTATAATGATGATATGGTTTGTACAAAGTCTGCCTGGTGAGGTGTCATTTCAAAAGTCTTTGTCTGTTGAACATTACTATTGTGTTGGATTGTGTGTGTAGCATTGGCTGGGAAGTTTTGCTCTGTGTGTGTTACTGAGATGAGGTTGGGAAATGCCCACCACCAGCCTTTCAGGTGTGACAATGGAGGAACCAGACCCGCTGCTGGCCCATTAAAGGGATCCACACTCCCAAGGACTATCCCAGGCAGGAACCGTGTACAATGCAGACTTCTCTGAGATAGCACAGCGACAATGGACACTGCTTGACTCACATCCTAGCAAAGGTACTTCCTAGCCAGTTGGAAGAAACTATGACAGGTGGGGTAGAGACATTATGAATTGGCCTCTCTCCCCCACAACTCAACAGCTGGAAATACACCTGGATGACAAAACTGATTCAGAAATCAGAAGAGAATAATAATAATACATTCAAACCAAAGTCCCCAAACAGACTAGTAGTGGTTTCTCAGCAGAAAATTTTCAGTTTGGGGAATTTTGTTTTCCCAGTCAGACTTTGCCAAGGGAAGCAGAGACAAAATGGTTGAGTTGTCTCCTTCAGAACAGCTTGGTCTAGACACTGGCTTTGGTTCACTGTTGTGGCCTTGCTCAGGTTGGGGGTATTTTAATTATTTGGGGAGGTCCAAGGGTGTTTGGGGGAGATTATGAGGCTGTTCCCTTTTGAGATAAAAACTAAGAAATGCAGGACTAGAGAATTTTTTTAGAAATCTGGGATTTAGACATTTTATTTGAAGCAAGGGGGGGAGGCAGCTTAGATTCTGAGAAGGTTTTTGTTTGCAAGAAACAACATTGTTTGATCTGTCATTGTACCAAGGGGGGAGATGGTTGTCTATAAAGGAGAGTGAAGACTAAATGCATCCCATGAGGATGGGATTTGAACCATGCATGCAGAGCACAATGGATTAACAGCATCACCTTAACCACTCGGCCACCTCATCTGAGCTGCTAAGATAAGGACAGGAGGAGAAATCTAAGGCCGGCAGAGATAGGGCCACTAAGGAGTTTTTAAATACTAAGCGTAAGCAGAAGCTGAATGAGCTCCCCCCTCACAGCTAGTGAGGAGCTGGGGGAAGACTTCAGGAACAGGCCGTGTTTGCACAGACACCCCTACTCTGCCTAGCTATGCAGCATGATGGGGCCGCTTCCCCAAAATGACCAGTTTGGGATGTCAAGTATCAGAGGGGTAGCCGTGTTAGTCTGGTTCTGTAGAAGCAGCAAAGAATCCTGTGGCACCTTATAGACTAACAGACGTTTTGCAGCATGAGCTTTCGTGGGTGAATACCCACTTCTTCGGATGCAAGTTTGGGATGGTGGTGGGTTGCAAATCACTTTAGCATTGAGTGCAATGAAATGTTATTCTCCTTCCTGTACGAGTGAAGGGCAGCAGAACGTACCTAGGCCGTCCTGACGGAGGGGTGGGTGGGGGAGGAATCGCTTTCATTGGACTGCAGAGAAGTGATTGAGGACGTCACCCTAACCCAGTGGGCCCCAAACATTTCACACTGCGCCCTCGTGTCCATGGCTGTGGCCCCTCGGAAGCCGCGGTCGAGAACCGGGGCTGGGAGTGGGGCCGTTGCTTGCTGGGGAGAGGGGTGCGGACAGGGGTAAGGGGGTCGAGGCCGGGCTGGGAGCCAGGGCCCAGGCTGAGGGTGGGGTTGGGGTTGGGGAAGAGCTGGGACAGAGTGGGGCTGAGTGGGGCTCCCTCCCTGCCCTCCATGGGGGCTGGCTCAGGCCCTGAGGTGCCCCCATCAATCTTCCTCTGTGTCCCCCTAGGAGTCACGCCCCACATTTTGGGGACCACTGACCCCTACTTGCTAAGCAGGGGCTAGCGATGCCAAAGCCCAGGGAAAGGGAGAACAAGTGCGGGGGCCCCAGCACCGGAACCCTGCCTCCCCCCCACTTCTGAGTGTGGCTCCGCCCCCTTTCACACCTTCCACCCATGGCCCCACCCACTGTCACCTCTGTTCCCCCCTTCCCCCACTGGCCCCACCCTGTCACTCCTTTACCCCTGCCCCGCTGCAGCCCCGAGACCAGAGAAGCTCTGTGCCCTGCTGCAGCCCCCGGGCCGTAGCAGGGAGTGGGAGCTCCTCCAGCCCTGGGGCCACCGTGGGGGAGAGTTTTCCAGGGGGGCCTAATTTGGCCAGGGCCCCTAGTCATGGGCCCCACTGTCCCCTTGGCGACGCAAGGTTTGGGGAGGCTGAGCCCCCCCGAGCCTCCATTACGAGCCGCCCAGGCTACCTCTGCTCAGTGGGTGGCCAGTCTCCCTGTGTCTCTGCTGTTCGTGCTGGGGAGCCCGGCCGGCCTTAGGGGTGGGGCCCCCGGCAGCCGCCCAGGGCTCCAGGGGGTCAAAGGGCACCATGTGGCCGTGCAAAGGTGCTCACTGCTCTCCCCTGCCCCAATGCTCCTCCGTGGCCCCACAGAGGGTGGGGGGAGCGAGGAGCCACACTATGTGCCCCATGCGTCCTGGTCACTGTCCCCACCTGGGCTGGGCTGTGAGGAAGCATCAGAAGCTGCTGCTCTCTGCCCTCCCCTGACGCAGCCCGGCTGAGGAAAGTGACCTGGATGCAGGGAGCTCGGATGATGTCCCTTCTCGCCCCCCTGCCCCTGCTAGGGAAGGCTGCTGTGTGGTGTCTCCATGGCTGCACTTTCAGTGATGCAGGTTTCTCGATCCCTTTGTTCCAGGGGCATCCTACTAGATAAAATTGAGCAAGAAATGCTTCCCAGGGGTTATTAGGACTGGAATTGCTATTTTCAACAGTGATTGCCATTTTTTTTCTAGTTTTGTTTGTTTAAAAGGAAGACAGTGATATTGCACTGGCAAATTCCCCATAGAAACAAAGAATAATAAAGGCACCTCAACTTTTCCTCATTTATGGAGGACAGTCTTATAATATGCATCCAGATCTCCTCCAGTCACACAAGCTGAAAATTGTTCCATTTTACTGCAGTTCTGTAACCATGCGGGAACCAGTCCTGTCTGTGTTCTGTGCACATCCAAAATTCCTGCTGAATGACCCGCCCTGGGAGCAAGTTACCAGTGACCCAGGGCAGGGGCAGAAGGAGGGTGCAGGTGTGGGGAGGGGAGCCCAGGGCTGGGGCAGCAGAGGGTGTGTGGGTGGGGGAGCACTGGTGGGGAAGGGGGAGCCCAGAGCTGGGGCAGCATGGGGTGTGTGTGGAGGAGATTCCAGGGCTGGGGCGGCAGGGGGGTGCGGGTGGGAGGGGAGGCCCAGAGCTGGGGCGGCAGGGGTGTGTGTGGGGGGGGGCAGAGCCCAGGGCTCGGGCAGCAAGGGTTGTGGGGGGAGGCCAGGACTGGGGTGGGGGCAGCCAAATTTTTTTTTCCTTGGGGTGGCAAAAAACCTAGAGCCGGCCCTGCCTCCACTCACTGTGAAGTAGGCAGGAGCGGATCATTATTATCCCTACTCGAAAGAGGGAGAAGCTAAGGCTGAGAAAGGAGAATTGACTTCTCTTAGGTCACACAGCCAGTCAGTGGCAGAGTTGGGAATAGGACCCAAGAGCCCTGATTTTCAATATACCTGCCCCTGGAAATTTCCACTACATGCATCCGACGAAGTGGGTATTCACCCACGAAAGCTCATGCTCCAAAACATCTGCTAGTCTATAAGGTGCCACAGGACTCTTTGCTGCTTTTACAAACTAATCATCAGATCTTGAATTTCAGACATTGAATGACCTGAATAAAGTGCTCTGTGATGAACTCCAGACCAACAACAGTGCACAGGAATTACCGGTATTCAGCAAGTATTTGAGGAGAACTGCAATGTTAGAGAGACTCATGAACTGCTCAGAGACAATTAATGCAGAGAAGCAGCAAAATTCATCAAACATAGAACTGGTTCTGACTTATTTACTTCATCTTAAAAGAGACCAACAAGGACCTGAGTCTCCTCCCTGTCAATAACCCCCTGCTCAGCCAATCAGGGTAGAGACTGAGGACGGGAGGCTGAGGGTTCTCACCAGAGAGGCCAAAGGATGGCCCAGGCCACTGGTGGGGATCACTGCCCGAGCACTATTTTAGTCCCACATTTTTGGGTGGACCTCCCACAGTGGGAGCTGCAGAGCACTCCCCGCAACACACACACACACACACACTAGAATTCAACTGTCACCAGATGGATCAGACTGAACAGGTTTCAAAGCTCCAGGAGGCTCTTACCTTCTAAACAGGGATGGTTGTTTTCCAGTAAAATCACTACAAGGGAAGGAGAAAACTCGAAAGAGGTTCCTCCTGGCGCTCACGTCCGTGAACCCGAATACTCTCTCAGTCCTCAGAGAGAGACCTGGAGAAGGAGACTTGCTGAAGCAAAGCCACAGGGGTCTCTGAGGTTTCCCTGGCCCCTCGCCCCTGTCCTGCCTGGCTGATGTCAGCATCTCTCTGTGAGGTCACCACCTCCCCACCACCTTGGACCAATAGACTGAGGTTCTGCAAAAGGCCTTTGTGATGTCACTGCCACACCCCTCCCTTGCTGTGCCAATGTCCTGCCCCTGGCCAGGCACTTTGCAGGTTTGAGCTGCTCCCTGGGGATCACCCCACTCAAGGAGCGTTCGTTCTAGGCAGCAAGCCGGCTAGACAGGGAAACATCAGACGCTGCTCCCAATGCTACACTCAGTTTTTTAGAAATTAGTCGACTTTATGGCCAGAAGAGACCATTAGAGCATCTAATCTGACCCCCTGCGTATCACAGGCCTCCTGTAGGACACAAGAGCTACTTTTGGGGCAAACACATTCCAGAAAGGCATCTAGTCTTCATGAAATGACATCAAGAGATGGAGAATCCACCACTTTCCTTGGTAGCTTGTTCCTGTGATGAATCATCCTCGCTGTTGAATATTTGTGCCTTAGTTGTAATACGAATTTGTCTCTTTTCATCTTCCAGCCATTGGGTCTTGTTATTCCTTTCTTTGCTAGATTAAAGAGCCCTTTAATACCCAATCTTTTCTCTCCATTAAGGCACTTCAACATTTCAATGAAGTCGCCTTTCAATCTTCTTTTGATAAGCTAAACAGGTTGAGCTCTTTCAGTAGCTCACTAGAAGGCATTTTTCTCCAGCCCTCAGAACCTTTGGTGGCTCTTTGCTGCCCCAGCTCCAATTTCACAACATCTTTTTCAAATGAAAACACCAAAACTGGAGGCAGTATTCCAGTATCAGTCTCACTGATGCCATGTCACCTCCTGTGACGTTACTGACATAATCTGTAACTGTATAGATCACTGCTGCGACCACTGATCTATATTTGCAGCCAATCTTGTAGAAAGGTTGTCGTGTAAGGGGTCTACGGAGAGGTTATGATTGGCTGATTATAATGATGCTATCTCTAGATGTGTATCATTTTTGTAGTTGATGTTATGAATATTGGCTCTATGCTGCCTGTATTTCAAACTTCTGGGGAACACCCCAGATAAGTTGGTGTCAGTTCTGCCTAGCCTGCTTAATGGCCCATTAAGGACCATCAGCTATACAATCGACCCACTGAGAGAAGGCAGATATGCCTTGTGACTCAGCAAGGTCTGCAGGGACCTGCCTATGGACAGAACTCTAAGGTTTTTCTATGCCACGTGCTGGATAGAGTGTCCTTGGGACAAAGAAAGCAAAGACAATGTGGCAAGAGGCTAGAAAAGGCTGATGTCTCATCTCCATCTTACTTTCAGTGCAGCTTCATATCTCCGGAGAGACTTTGCTACAAGCTGAAGCTCTCTACAAAGGACTGAATGCCCCATCCCAGCTGTGGATGGACTCCAGAAACTTGATTTGAACCTGCAGTTTATTCCATCACTGCTACAAGCCTGAACCAAGAACTTTGCCATCACTGTGTGTAATTAATTCCTTTAACAATTTTAACTCTCATCTATATTTCTTTCTTTTTATGAATAAACCTTTATATTTTAGATGTTGTAAGGGAAAATCCAGTGTTATCCAAGGCCTTGTAGACCCAGGCCTCATGTCAAGCTGCCAGGGCCGGCCAGACAAGCCAAGCAGGGGGGCACGGAGGAGACAGTGGAAAGTCCTAACCGTCCCCGACTGAAAAACAATTTTGTAATATCCCCGACTGCCAGCACGTAACCGCATAGAACAGATAAGTAAGAACAGGAAAAGCCTAATATGGAAGAAATTTACTCCTGCTCCAATCAGCATTAACTTTGCAATATTTTTTTAGCAAAATAATAAGGACATTATGTATGTAACTTGCATATTATGATTGTGATTTTAAGCTTTATAAGGCTGTCTGTAACCAGCTTCGGGGAGGCCGTTTCCATAACGGTTCTCCCCTGCGTGCTTCTAATTAATAAAAGGCCTCAGGCTGATCTGATTGAAAACACAACACATGGATCAATTTTTCCATAACAATGTTAAAAGATTTGCAAAAGCGTGATTTGTGGATAAGACCTGACTCATCTATTGATCTGCATCTGGGGCTTGGTCCTTTGGGGTCCTTTGAGAGAACCCGTTTTCTTTTACTGGGGTTTTGGTTTTCATAACCATTCATCCCCATAAGGAGCGGGGCTGGGGGTGATAGAAGGGAACTGGAATAGCTGAGGGAATTGCTTGTATAACGTCCGATTGGCCAGTGGGGTGAAACCAAAGTCCTCTCTGCATGGCTGCTGTGACATGCTTTAATAGTAAAGGGCACCCAGCCTCGGGCTGTGACTGCCCTGCTCCAAGCAATTTGTCCTGAATTGATACTCTCAGCAGTGTCCCGCCAGAGGTCGCATTGTTACAGGGGTCATCCGGGGTTACAGCTGGGAACTCTCCGAAGCTCAGGATGCGCTTCCTCAGCTAGGGGAAGTATGTAACCCACACACCTCCAGGGGGTGGTGGGGTGTCCCAGCTAGTGGCACCGAGATCACTTAAAGGGAGCAATAAAACATGTCTTCTATACAGCCCTCGCTAACAGCCAGGTGGCTTTTAGTTCATGCTGTAGAGGCCCACGTACTAAGCTCCAGAGGTCCCCGGTTCAATCCCGCCCACCGACAAGTCACCGACCTGGATGAGGCAGCTGCCACCCCAAGGAGAGAGCTGCCATGCCACACCCGGCTGAGAAGAGGTACCAAGCAGTGAGTTGACACCCTTCAGAGCTTCCTGTGATAAACTGTGAACTTAGGACAATAGCGGGGTGGTAGGAAGTGTTGCCCTCAAAGTGGCCTGGGTCAGAGCCCATGGGAGGCCCTGTGCTCCCCCTACCCCACCCCATCTGCTGCATCCTTCCCCCCAAAAGGGTCGAAACCCTGACCAAGAGGCAACATCCCCACGAGCAAAGGCCATCACGAGGCATCTGTCTTCGAAAGTTTGCAGAGGATGCGGGAGCAGAAAGGGGAGAGAGGATGAGGGTGGCTCTTGGGAAGAGGGAGGGAGGGAGCCTTATGGGAATCTCTTGTTTACCGCCATCAACCCAATGATCAGATCATTGATGCCTAGAATCTTCCCGGACATGTTGTAATTGATTGGATCTAGGTTTTAAAATGGGTACCACATTTGCGGATGGAAAAATGTCAACGAGTTGAGTGGAAGGCCATTGCAAGCTTAGATAATTAGGCAATCTGGCTTATGCCCCATCTAACAAGCTCCTTAAACAATACCTCCCAGTTTTCATTCGCATTGTTCTGTTTAATGTTTTTCTCCAAAACACTTTTACTAAACCTTTGGGTCAGCTTTGGAAAGTTGGCCCTTTCAGTGCACCAAATATAAGTATTGCTGGTGGGGACTGGCCTCTATTGGTCATAAGAACAGCCATACTGGATCAGACCAATGGTCCAGCCAGCCCAGAATCCTGTCCTCCCACAGTGGCCAATGCCAGCTGCCCGCGAGGGAATTGACAGAACAGGGAATCATCAAGCGATTCATCCCCTGTCGCTCATTTCCAGCTTCCGGCAAACAGAGGCTGGGGACACTTCAAGAGCATGGTTTTGTATCCCTGCCCATCCTGGCTAATAGCCAATGATGGACCCGTCCTCCATCAACTTACCTAGTTCTTTGGTGGACCCTGTTATAGTCTTGGCCCTCACAACATCCTCTGGCAAAGTTTCCCCAGGTTGACTGTGTGTTGGGTGAAGAAATACTTCCTTTGGTTTATTTTAAACCTGCTGTCTATTCCTTTCATCGGGTGACCCCAGTTCTTGTGTTATGAGGAGTAAATAGCACTTCCTTACAGATCCAGGCTAACAAGGCTACCCCTCTGATACTTCCTTATTTACTTTCTCCAAACCTGTCATCATTTTTAGACCTCTATCCTAGCCCCCCCTTAGTCATCTCTTTTCCAAGCTGAAAACTCCCCTCAGTCTTACTAATCTCACCTCACATGGAAGCTGTTCCACACCCCAATCATTTTCGTTGCCCTTTTCTGTGCCTTTCCCAACTCCGATATATCTTTTTGAGATGGGGGACCAGCTCCAGTATTCAAGATGTGGGCATACCACAGATTTATACACAGGCAATATTATATTTCTGTCTTGCCAGCCATCCCTTTCCTAATGACTTCCCGACATTATGTTCGCTTTTTTGACTGCCGATGCACATTGAGTAGATGTTTTCAGAGAAGTATCCACAGTGACTCCAAGATCTCTTTCTTAAGTTGTAAGAGCTAATTTAGACCCCATCAGTTTAGATGTAGAGCTGGGATCATGTTTTCCCACGTGCCTTACTTTGCATTGATCCACATTGAATTTCATTTGCTGCCCAGTCACTCCATTTGGTGAGATCCCTTTGTCACACTTTGCACTCTCTTTTGGACGTAACTAACATGGGTTGGTTGTATCATCTGCAAATGTTGCAAACCTCACTGTTTACACCTTTTTCCAGATCACTTAGGAGTATGTTGAACAGTGCTGGTCCCAGTAGAGACCCCAGGTGAGTCCACTTCAGTCATTCCTTAGCCCGATTCCTTCACCCTCCTGCCTTAGCTTAGGGCATTGTGCCACCCTGTGGGCGTTTCATGTCCCTCATCAGTTTCACATACAGACACAATTTCCTTTGCTCTCAACAAACAGCAAAACCTTTCTGTGTCTCTAGTCTGAGCCAGGGCATTCAATTCCATTGAAACCTTCTCTCCTACAATGGAAACGGTCCAACAGAGGGGACGTGGCCACCTTCAGCCCTGAGAGTGAGATATTCACTCTCCTCTTTCTTCAAGCTGCTGTTGTTAGTCCATAAAACATGTACCATGGAATAAAAAGCTGAGTTTACTCCAGGGTGAGGAAAGAAAGGAGCCACCAACTCCACGAAAAATCTCTGTGCCTCAGAGAGAACCTGCCCCTGCCCTCACAAACCCCCTGCCCAGCACCCCTCTGGCTCCCTACGCGCAGCGCCGCACCACCCAGAGACCCCCACAAACCCCCTGCCCGGCACCCCTCCGACTCCCTACGCCCAGTGCCTCACCACCCAGAGACCCCCACCAACCCCCTGCCCAGCACCCCTCCGACTCCCTATGCCCAGTGCCGCACCCCCCAGAGATCCCCACAAGCCCCCTGCCCAGAACTCCTCTGACTCCCTACGCCCAGCGCCGCACCACCCAGAGACCCCCACAGACCCCCTGCCCAGCACCCCTCCGACTCCCTACGCCCAGCACCGCACCACCCAGAGACCCCCACAAACCCCCTGCCCAGCACCCCTCCGGCTCCCTACGCCCAGCGCCGCACCACCCAGAGACCCCCACAGACCCCCTGCCCAGCACCTCTCTGACTCCCTACGCCCAGTGCCGCACCACCCAGAGACCCCCACAAACCCCCCTGCCCAGTGCCCTCCCAGACCACTCCCCCACCCACTCAGACCCCCCCCACAGATCCTCTCACTGACCAGTGCCCCCCAGCTGAAGACCCCCCACAGCCCTCCCACAACTGCACAGTGCCCCGCACCTTCCCACCCAGAACCCCCTATAGATCCCCTCACTGTCCAGTGCCCCCACCACCACAACTGCACAGTGCCCCGCACAGACCCCCCACACTTCCCAGTGCCCCCGACACACACACAGAGATCTCCCCCACTGACAGCCCCCCGACACACACAGATCTCCCCACCCGCCAGTGCCCAGCACCCCCCCAGACTCCCTAGAGACCTACTCTCCCACACCCTAACCCCCAGCCACAGTAGCCGGCCCTGATGGGAGGTGACTGTGGCTGCCAGGCTGAGATGGCAGCGCAGCCAGAGCTGGTCCTGGGGCAGGATAACTCCGGCCTCTTGGGAGTGGTGGAAGCAGCCAGGCTGGAGCAGGAGCAGAGCCTACCCGGGCCAGGCTCCCACAGGTCCCAGGCAGTGGAGACAGCTCAGAGCTGGAGCAGTGCTGGGTAGCGGGGCAGATCCCTGAGATGTGACTCCCGCGATCCTACCCAGCCCACCCACACCCATTAGCCCCGTGGTCAGCAGCCTTGCAGAGCACACACCTCTCTCTCTCCCTGCTTTCCTATCACCAGTTATGTTACTACAGGAATGAAATTGAGACATCCCGTAAAACAGCTAGTTCCACATTGTTCTTCAAACCTCAGATCATTGAAATGCAGCTTTGCATTTGAGATACTATATGACTGTAGTACATTTTGCACTGCCTGCATCTACACTGACATCAGGAGAGGAGAAGAGGACAATACTGTCCCTAGCATATGCGATTTTAAAGAAAGGTAAGACACACCCACCCACTATCAATACAACAAGAAGGGAGAACAGTAGCTGGTGCCAAGAGAGAAGGTGCAATGAAACCCTTCTGTACCCACAACTGATGTCTGAAAAGCATCAGTCACTCTGCAGATCAAAGAAAGAAAGAGCAGCCAGTTTCAGACAGATAGGATCCTTATGACCTATATAGGAGAAGTGCACTTCCCTATAGCAGTTTCCCAACATAGTTTTCTTATGGATTTATTTATTAAGCAAAAATTAAGAAATTATGTACATTTTCAGTGTTAGTTAAGTATGAAACTATTGCAGCTACTTCTATTTTACTCCTGCCTTCATAAAAAGCTACCGAGTTATAACAGATAATTACAAAGACTAAAGTACATGCTTTAATATAATTAGGACCGGGCAACCCAAGATGAAAACTACACCGTGGAAGAGTCCTACAACCAGGTATTTGAGGCCAATCCCTTTATCAATGGAATCCTCAACCAAAATATGAGGAAGGAGAAGAGTCACCCTCAAACTTTTGACAATAGCTCAAGGTCAGACACCAAGGAGACCAGCACCATTCGTATTCTGGTTTTGGATAAAATACTTGATCTTGCCTACATCATAGAAACCTTCCTCTCTCCAAGTCTACACCCCACTACACCTTTTAGCAATAAAGTAACCATTAAACAAGTTCTGAATCAGGCGTCTTTCTTCCCAATTTAGTTTTAACAATAAAGCTGCAACGTAAGTAGCTATGGGAGATGACAGTGCAACTGCTAGGTATTGGTGGGGGAAAGGTGTGCTACTAATGTCCTGGATATACTGGCAGGGCCGGCTTTAGGCCAGCTCAACCAATTCCCCTGAATTGGGCCCTGCCCCTAAGAGGGTCCCGTGCCCAAGCCCCGGTTCGGTGTATTGGCAAGAGTCGGTGCACTGTACCGGGGTGGCCCGGCTTCTCCAGGGGACAATTTAAAGGGCCTGGGGGCCCTTTAAATTGCCACCACAGCCACACTGCTGGAGCCCTGGGGTAGGGCTGTGGGGATCTGTGGGCTACTTAAAAAGTCCGTGGCTCCCGTTGCTTCTATCACCCCAGCCCTTTAAATAGCCACTGGAGCCCCGCCGCTCCCCCAGGGCTCCGGCAGCTGTGTACATGGCCAGGGCTGTGGAAGCAGGGGAGCCCCAGGCGGCTGCTGCTACCCTGGTGGGGGAGGGAGGAGGGGGAGGGAGCACTTACCATACCGGGTGGTCTGTACCCCCTGTACCCGCACCCCCTGCCCTGTCTCCAGCCAACCACTCCCTGCCCTGTCTCCAGCCAACCCCTGCCGCACCCCCCCTGCCTGAAGCCAGCCATTCCTGCACTTCTCTGTCTTCAGCACTGCCAATCTATGCCGCACCCCCCCCATGGCCCTGCTTGAAGCCAGCAGCCCACCCCACCCCGTCTCCAGCCATTGCTGCACCCCTTGCCCTGCCTGCAGCCAGCCCCATGTCCACTGGTGCCCTGCAATTCCCTGGGTAGTAACCCTGCACACCTGCTTCAATGATGGGAGAAGAGAGCAGCTGGGACCCACACATGTGCACACTCTAGGGTGACCAGACAGCAAGTGTGAAAAATCGGGATGGGGTGGAGGTTAATAGGATCCTATATAAGAAAAAGACCCCAAAATTGGGGGAGTCTATAAAATCAGGACATCTGGTCACCCTAGCACACTCCCAGGGAGTGGCGGGCACCCACACATGTGAAACAGAGCTCATTTCTAGTTCAGCCCCATCTTTGTAAAAAAGAACTGTAGGTAGGGTTAACATACAGCCATATTTTCCCAGACATGTCAGACTTTTTGGTTCTTAAATTGCTGTCCGGGAGGAATTTTAAAAAATGGACATATGGTAACCCTATTGGTACCAAAAATACATACTCTGGCACATCCCTTACATCAGAACTTTTTATAGGGAACCGGTTGCTAAGAAAGGAAAGGCTTTTTTTTTTTTAACCTTTTTTTTCTTTTTTTTAAAGTCATCCCTGCTGGGGCCCCGCCAAAAGTTTGAATTGGCAGGCCGGGGTTCGGGAGTGAGGGGCACCAGCAGGGCGGGGGGAGGGGCTGCGAGTCGGGAGTGGGGGGCACCGGCAGGGTGGGGGGGGCTGCGGGTCGGGAGTGGGGGGCACCGGCTGGGATATTGCGGCTCCTTCGCTCCACCGCTTCCCCTCCCCACATCGCGCTGGGGGGAGGGGCTGGAATATGAACGAGGCCGGGAAGGGGGAGGGGCAACAGCGCCACCTGGGGGGGACCCGGCTCTGCCGCTGGGGGGCGCTGCGGGGTGGGGGAGGAGCCGCTACAAATTAGCCTGGGACCCCCCCCCGGCCTGCCCCCCAACCAGCCCCCCTGCCTGGGATCCCCCCCCGGCCTGCCAATTCAAACTTCCTAAAGCCAGTCCTAACTAGTCTGTTCAGTGTTATAGCTTTTAATATGCTAATACAAACACTGTAATAGAGCATTAATGTCCCAATGTACTGGTTCTTGTTTTAACTTACCGTAATACTAGAAGTGGTGCATGTGAACATTGCCATAACGAGGGCAAGGCGAGCGAGGCACTTGCCTCGGGCACAGAAAGTGAGGGGCTCAGAAAGTCTCTCCTTCAGCGGCAATTCGGCAGCAAGTCCTTCCCTCTGAGAGGGACTGGGGGACTCGTTGCCGAGTTGCCGCTGGTCGTCAGCAATGGAGAGGGGCAGCACATATGGCTCTTTTGCAGAAATTCGTTGGTGGAGCCTTCCCTCCAATAGGGAAGAGCCGGACATGCTGCCTCTGTTCCTTGCCTTGTGTGCAAAAATCCCTAGTTACGGCTCTGCATGTGAAGCTCTCTTAAAAGCTGACACTACAGTAGTGATATTCCCAAGCCAGCATGCATAGGGCTGGGAGTGGGGAATGCTAACACACTTTCATACATAGCATGAGAAAAGCACAATTTAATTCAGTGAGTTAAACACAGTGTGAAACAGCAAATGCAGTGGTATGTTTGATGTGGAGGAGTAGTCTAATAGTAATACATGTAATGAATTTGGGAAATACAGTATAATGTATATTTCATGGTTTGCTTCACTGGAAACTATAATTGAATTTCTAATTTTTTAAATAAACAGAGTGAATTACTTCAAAATGATATATTATTGCTTCCTTACCACACACCAGGTCATTGGGTTATTGCGGTAAGATGTTTTATATTGTACTATAATTTCCCTTGTTGCGGATTTTCACTGAGTTCAGTGCATGCAAAGGAAAGAGGAATGTGAATGTTATAAAAAATTGCTACTGTCACTTTACATTGTTCATGTATCCTGGAAGAATACATTCTGTAAAGAATTGATTGATTTCACAATATGCTTATATCTTGTGTGTTACTGAGACATTACAAACGACAATATGTTAATTGCATAATGATTGTTGATAAATCAGTATAAAGTTTTTGAAAAAAATCTCATTACCAATAAAATTTGTGAATATATTGAAACTTACAGATAGCCTTGATGAAAAAAAGGAATTGTTAATAATTGACCCCTTGTGTGATGAGATCAGATATGAAAGAACATGCCTGAGGAATTGGAGGTGATTTATTAGATACTTACTTTTACATTGGACATTAACTGTTCCACTGAAATTTTTTTAAAGGGAATGTAACAATAGTGAGACTAATATCTTTCTGTTAGCTACAAGTAAACATTGAAACAGCATGTACTTCTACTGAATATGCTTAATAATGGACTTTGAGTGAACTTGTGTGACTTGACTCTGGGGAAAGACTTCACAGAATGTGGACACAAAACAGTAGCATGTTGCATGTTTGAGAATGTATTATCATCAACATGGGGCACAGCAAATCAGGTGATACATTGTGTAAGTGTGAGACAATAATATGAAAACAAGTGTGTATATATGTGAGCAATAAGTCATTTCAATTACTAATTAAAAAGAGAGAGAATGGATTTTTATCTATGTCCAGAAACCAGAGGGGGGGAAAAAGGAAAGCAAAGCTCATTTATGCAGTCTGCTAATGTACTCTCTAAAAATTTCAAAAACTTCATCAAACGATTAACTAGTAAATCCTCATCTGATTGGAACAGTAAAATTGTTCCGCATCCCAGACAAAGTGATGGCCACAACTGCGGACCACTCATCTTAAAGTTATTGAATACTGTCGGAGAAAAACTCAGTTCTTGCTTTTTCTTTGGGTGCAGCAAAATCAAATACTTTATTATTTCTCCAGTAATTACAATAGAGGGAGAGAGTGCCCTAGGACACAGGGTCACCCCAGTCCCGGACAGGTCTCTCAACAGGTAAACAATTACAGCAAGCATTTATACGTTTGTTACAGACAATAACAAGCAATAATACAGACAATAATGAGCAACAACTGCATTTTGTTTATACATAAGCCATCCTGCTATCTTATTTTTCTCACTTCTAGGAAACACCAGTCTACATATTTGGTTATCAGTTGCAAGGTCGTAATAACTCCTTACACAGTTCTTTCCCTCTCGCCTCACACCATCCTCGCTTCTACAAGTCTCACGTCATTAGGGTTACAGTGTGGCCTAACTCTTGCTAACTACTAGCCTGACTCTTGCTAACTGACTGACATGCATTAAGATCCCTTCAAATCCTTGTTAATTCTTTCCCTACTTCCACAATACCAAATTGCCATTAATATTGGTTATGTATGTTTACTTATCCATGTTGAAAGTAAATGCCAGAGATTACCAGTGGGCACTGCACCGGTGTCCTTGCCAGGGTGTACGGGGTGCGCTTCTGGCCCCAAGAAGGGATGGGGTCTCCAGTGGAAGGTACGGTGCTTGGGGACCAGATTCTACCAGCCAGCCCTTCCTGACAGCTGCTGCTGCTGCAGTGGCCAGGAGCACCAGGTGCTTGTAAATCACTGTAACCCAGAGCCCCTTTCGCTCCCCCACTGTAGGCAGCCCTGCCAGGAGCATTCAACAGCATTGTCGGACCCTATGGCTGGGCCGCTGATGCGGGGGAGATGGGATAAAGGGGGCAGCGCCGTTAAAGCATAAAGCACTGCCACAGCGGAAGTGTCATGTCAGCCATGTACGGGAAGGAACCAGTGGACAGTTCTTACCGGTACACTGGACCGGCCCACTTTCACCTCTGGTACTTATGTGTATTCTAAATATCTGTGTTGTTAGGTTGCAGAAACGTATTTGCAGCACAAAGACATCAGTGCGGTAGAAACAACACAAGAGGCTAATACTGCGTTTAGAAGACATATAGCAATTCTTCTAATGAAGGAGTCAGGTAATTACTTTCTTCCATGTCTTGTGGACTCATTGGGCACATGTGAAGATAACATGAAGAGTGGAACTTTGTCACATAGTAGACAGTTATTTTAATACCCCTAAAATGGGATATCTCATAGGTTTGGTTCTATAATGGTGACTGTGAATCAATAATATCTCTAAGTACTCAAAAATTTGAATGGGGTGAATGATTGCTATTGATCGACCAGTTGAATGAAATTTGCATTTTTAGATACAGGTGCAGTAAAGTAAACATTTGAGAAAATATGATTCCAAAAAAAGAAAAAAAAAGTTCAAACCATTGACTGCATTAAAATATTGACAAGTAATAAATTAAGGTTTGCATTTTCAGAGTTGGTTGTATTATATTCATCATTTCATAACACTATAATTATTTTTAAGAAAGCGTGGAGGACTACTGCATATACTGCAACTTTATCAACTGTGAAAAAGAAATTGAGGATTGCACAATGGTAAGAAATGTAGGATTGAATGAGAAATATATGCCATAAACTGGCTAAGGATCATAATTCCTGTAAAAATTCCACAACAGTAATCATTTTCTTCATGCTGATAGTCATATATTAGGTAACGCTCCCATGTGGAAGGAACAGCATGAGTGAATGCAAAGTATGTGTAACATTATAACTTCTGTGATTTCATTTCTTAATTGTTACTTATCAAAGGTCCAGTGTGATTCTTGCAAGAGGTGGGCACGTATACCCTGCATTACAGAAGGAACCAATCAAGAAAACCTGACAGATGAGAAGAAAGAGTACAACTGCAAGAAATGTGCATAGTTCACTTCATTACCCCCCCAAAACAATAAAAAAACCATAGTTTAAATGCCTGTTTCAAAACATAATGCAATCCTGTGACAGAGCCAGGAACAGACCCTGTTAACTCCAGAGCCCCGTCACCCGCAGCTTGGGAAGGTCCCCTGAGCACACTGTATTAGGCTGCAGGAAGAGGTGTGCAGGGACTGCAGCTGAGCTGTCCTGCCAAGACAGCCTGTGCATCCCTGGACAAACCACCTCGCTAGGGGGGGTGTCCCCTGGGTCAGGAGCAGCCAGTGTCCAGCCCTGTGGGGCTGCGCTCCTGGCTCATACCTCCAGCACTCACTGCTGCCCCTCCCTTCCCAGCTGCACTGGTCAGCCAGCCCCAGGCCTCTGTGAGGTCACTTCCCCCCGCCTCCACCACCTCAAACCTTCAAACTGGGACATGGTGCACCAGTACCAATCAGAGTGCACTAGTGTAACTTCTGTCTACACTAAGGGTTTGCACCAGTGCCTAAAACACCAGGGTGGCAGAGACCTTCAGTGCCAAAACAGCAGTGCGGTGGCACTAGAACCTATTTCTAGCTCGGTCACAGACAGCCTGGGTGACCTTGGACACGTCAATGTTTCTCCTCCCAACTTTAGTCTCTTTACCCAGCTGCCACTCACTGGGGTCTCCTCTCTCTCCAGAGCTGCTCACCACTACAGTCTGTGTGGGTGTCCCCAGAGCTAAGGCAGGTCAGCTCTGGAATAGTCTTACAAGGGAGGCTGGGGAGTCTCTTTCCCTGGAAGTTTTTAAGAACAAATAGGACAAAGCTCTGTCAGAGACAATCTACAGATACTTGGTCCTGCCTCGGCAGAGAGAGCTGGACTTGATGACATCTTGAGGTTCTGTCCAGCACTACATTTCTAGGATGCCATGCGATATATACGTACAAAACACAACATCCAGAGTAAAACCCACCACAACATAATGTCAGGAAACTCAGGAAAAAAAAAGAAAAAACAAACAACAAAAGCCACAGCATAAAATGACAATACAGAGGAAAAGAAAACACGATGCAAACTAACACACCCTAGGACAATATTACACAATGAAAAAAAAAAAAAAAAGAGCTCATCTCAAACCAGCACAACACAGGCACCAAACAAGCTGAGGCAAAACAATTCACCGTAAAACTGCTACACAACATGGTGCGATCACAGTTCCAAATGGCACCATGCAAAACAGCTCAGCGTAGAACAGGACACAGCACAAAAGAGAATTATTTCAGTGTAGGCCTAGGCTGGAAGGGATCTTGAGAGGGCGTCTACTCCAGCCGCCTGTGCTGAGGCAGGACCAAGTATCCCTAGACATTCCCAGACTGGTGTATCTCTAACCTGGTCTTAAAAACCTCCAATGAAGGAAATTCCACAGTCTCCCTTGGAAGCCAATGCAAGGCAAACACAGACCAAAACAACGCTGCACACACCCACGCTGGGCCTGGGGTTAAGGGGAGAGGCAAGAATTCAAACAATCTGGGTTCAGTTCCCAGTTTTGCCCCAAATTCTCCATGCAAACTTGTTAGATACCGGCGGCTGGCCCGTGCCCACTGACTTGGGCTCATACGGCTCAGGCTGTGGGGCAGTTTAATTGTGGTGTCCATTTTCCGGCTGGGGCTGCAGCCCAAGGTCTGGCACCCTCCCACCTCGCAGGGTCCTACAGCCTGGCCCCAGCCCGAGCCCAGACATCTACACTGCAATTAAACAGCCCCTTCGCCTGAGCCCTATGAGCCTGAGTCACCTGGCATGGGCCAGCTGGGGGGTTTTAATAGCAGGGTAAAAATACCCTTGGTGTCTGTTCAACACCTGTTACAATGGGGACCCTGATCTTGGTCAGTGTGCAGAGTCCTGACCAACAGGGGAGCCTGAGCTCAGTTGGGGGCTCTGCAACTCCCAGCATTACAGGATCCCTGATTTTGTTTAGGGCCCCTGCAGTATCTGGCAAAATGTGGGGCCAGGATCTCTGTCAGGTTCTGTGCAGTGCCCAGTACAGTGGTGGGGTGTGATCTTCATTAGGGTCTACAGCAACGTGCAGATCCCTTTCTTTAGTTGTGTAGCCGATATGTTCTGCTGACGCTGCCAGGTGTAATGCATGTTCAGTAGGGGTTTCTCCCCTACTAATGCTGCATTGTCCTTCTCTTCTAGGTTAGTATATTAATGATCTCATTTTGGTGTCATGTGTGTCAGTTTGTTGCCATGGCACTTGTGTGCTCAGACATCTGAGGATGCTCTGCAGAAAAGCTCCTTGAGTGGGGTGATCCACAGGGAGTAGCTCAAACCTCCAAAGTGCCTGGCCAGGGGCAGGACATTGGCTCAGCAAGGGAGGGGTGTGGCAGTGACATCACAAAGGCCTTTGGCAGGACCTCAGCCTATTGGTCCAAGGTGGTGGGGAGGTGGTGACCTCACAGAGAGATGCTGACATCAGCCAGGCAGGACAGGGGCGAGGGAAACCTCAGAGACCCCTGTGGCTTTGCTGCAGCAAGTCTCCTTCTCCTGGTCTCTCTCTGAGGACTGAGGGAGTATTCGGGTTCACGGACGTGAGCGCCAGCAGGAACCTCTTTCGAGTTTTCTCCTTCCTTTCTAGGGAGCCCTGTGAGGAGCTGATTTAAGGGGGGAGGGGGAGCTGGAAGGCTCCCTGGATAAAGGAAGGGGGCGGAAGTGGGGGACAGGCAGGTGACTGGCAACTGAGGGCTGGGGGAAACTGTGTTGGTAGTTTGGGGGCAGTGGTGGGATTGGGAAATGGGGTCTGGACAGTCTCCATGGGGGACACGTGCTCTTCTCTGCCAAGGTGGGGATGAAAACGGGCTCCTCTTCCCATCCCCACTCCAGGGGCAGCCATGTGCTGGGGAATGACTCAGGGCAACAATTTCCCACCTAAATGAGGACAAATCACTGCAGATAAAACGGGTGGGAAAAACTGCCCCATTGGAGAGATTTTGAATTGACACTTGAGAAATACAGAGAGACCAGGGGGAAAAGGGGAAAAGCTGGAGAGACTTTGTAGGTGGGAGGACAGGGCACAAACAGGGCAGGATTCAGTTCCGGCTGATACGGGCGGGGGGAAGGGCAGCGGCTTCAGCAGCTGCTACTGAGCATGCGCAGTGCCCGGGAGCAGCACAGGGCTATTGGGAGCGATTTAATGCCCCGCCCCGCCCCCCCCATCCCAGCGGGGGGGGCAGATCCTGCTGGGGCCGAGGCGGCTCCGAGGCTTCTCCCGGGTTCCCCGGGGCAGAGTCACGTTCCCGCCCCCCCAGCGCCCCCCCCCGGGGTCTCTCACTCCCCGGGGGCTCCGGGCGGGGCTGGGGCGGGCAGAGCCCGGGGCTGCCCGGGGGGCGGGGCCCAGCTGGAGAAACCCCCCCCCGGCCGGACCCCCCCCAGGGAGCAGCAGCGGCTCAGCCCAGGGCCGGCTCACGCAGAGGCGGCAGCAGCTTTGTTCTCCCGCCCCGCGCGGGGCTCGCACGGAGCATGCGCAGTAACAGCTGCTGGAACCCTCCCTTACCTGAGCTGCGGAGAGGGCGAACGCAGCCCCGGGGCAGGCTGGGAGATGTAGTTCCTGATGCTCCCTGGACCGGAAGTGACGTTAGGGAGAGAGACCTAGCGGAGCTGCAAACGCGCGCGGGCTGCTGCGGCTCTGCCTGGCTCGCGCGGGGCCGTTGGAGCCTCTCCCGGGGCCGTTGGAGGGTTGGTGCCGTTGGAGCTCTGGGCATGCGCAGATCGCGGCGGGAGAGCCCTTCATTAACCCCCCCCCCGTGCCCGCCCCGCTGCGGAGCTGCAGCCTCCAGGTCCCGGAGCGAGCCCCGGGGGCGGGGCCGGGCGGTGACTCTGCCCCAGTGCCCGGGGGGGACCCGGCATCTCGCAGCGCCGGGATCTGCTCCCTGGGGCCCCGCGGGGGGCTCGGAGCTGCTGCCCCCGCAGGAGCCCAGCGCCCCCCGGGCCCGGCCAGGCTCTGCCCTGGGGCCCCGCGGGGGGTGCCGGGGGGAGGGGCCCGGCCCCACTGGGGTCCCTGCGTGGGGCCGGGCGGGGCCGGGGGGGGGGCAGGTGACCCCCCGAGGAGCGGGGAGAGAAAGGGGGGGGCTGAGATCCCCTCGGATTTACCGCTGCCCCCTCCCGTGGGGACCCCCCTCCTCTCCCGTCCTGCCCCCTTTCTCCCTAGAGAGCCACGAGCAGCGCCCAGGGTGACCCCCCTCCCCCAACCCCTGAGAAGTTCCCTGTCCCCCCCCCCCCCCGATTGTGCCCCATTTTCTCTCCCCTTCGCCAGTGGCCAGTTCAGGTCTCAGGTTTGGGGGTTTCCCCCATTTCCACCTGCAGGGATTTGTCCTTGTGCGGGTGGGAAATGGTTCCCCCCAGTGATTCCTGAGCTGGGCAGAGGGTGAATGGGCAGAGGCTGGGGGGGCCCTGAGACAGGGACACCTCTGGGCTGGGCTGGGGGGGCCACTCTCTGCTGGCAACGGGGCCTGGGAAGGGCCAGGAAGGGGAGGGAGGAGCAAGTGTCCCCCATGGAGACGGCCCAGCCCCAGGTTTCCCCTCCCAGCTACTTCCCCTCCCCCACCCTGCCCAACCCAGCAGCCCCCCCTCAACCCACCAACTGCTAGTCCAGGGGTAGCCAACCTATGGCACACGAGCTGATTTCAGTGGCACTCACACTGCCTGGTCCTGGCCACCGGTCCGAGGGAGGCTCTGCATTTTAATTTAATTTTAAATAAAGTTTCTTAAACATTTAAAAAACCTTATTTACTTTACATGCAACAGTAATTTAGTTCTATATTATAGACTTACAGAAAGAGACTGTCTAAAAGCATTAAAATGTATTTCTGGTATGCAAAACCTTAAATTAGAGTGAATAAATGAAGACTCGGCACAGCACTTCTGAAAGGTTGCTGACCCCTGTACTAGTCACATTCCCAGACCCCACTGCCAGCCCCTCCCCATAGCCAGTGACCTCACTCCAGCCCCACTCCTCTTCCTTGTGAAAGCCACATCACCCAGGGATCCCTGCCGGCCATGTGAATGTGAGGCAAGAAGAATCCATCCCCTTCTGTTGTTGATTTAATATCGCTGTATAATCCCCTCAAATTTCCCCTTTTTCCTCTTGAGTGGTTGAATGGTGACATAAAATCTCCCCACATGACGCTTGTCCCTTATATTGGCAAATATTTAGTTTGTGCCCCATTTTCTCCTCAGTTCTGAAATACTGATATCTAATGCTCAAAAATCTTCCCATTTTCTCTCCAGGTGTGTGACTGAGATCAGGGCTCTTATCGTACTGAGCGTGGGCCTGTTCTGACAGCTGCTGCAGAGACCCCAACTGAGATCTGGGACCTGTTCTGCCAGGCACTGAAGAGACCGCAGGTGAGATCAAACCTCACTGTTGTGCCAGGTAAAACTGAGACCTGGACCGAGATCATGGCCCCCCTTGTGCCAGGCAGCGCATGACTGTGACCCAAACTGCTGTGTCCATTGTGCTGGGCATTTCAGAGACCTCGACTGAGATCTGTGTCCCCGTTGGGTCTGGCACTGCACTGACCCCGACCCAGATCACGTCGCACCACTGTACTGGGCACTGCACAGACCCTGACAGAGATCCTGCCCCCACAATTTGCCAGATGCTGCAGGGAACCTGAACAAAATCAGGGATCCTGCAATGCTGGGACTTGCAGAGTCCCCGAGTGAGGTCAGGCCCCTGTTCTGCAGGGCTTTGCATAGACACTGACCAAGATCAGGGTCCCCATTGTGACAGGTGCTGAACAGACACCAAGGGTATCTCTACCCTGCCACTAAAACCCCAGCTGGCCCATGCCAGGTGACTCAGGCTCACGGGCTCAGGCGAAGGGGCTGTTTAATTGCAGTGTAGATGTCTGGGCTTGGGCTGGAGCCAGGCTGTAGGACCCTGGGAGGTGGGAGGGTGTCAGACCTTGGGCTGCAGCCCCAGCCGGAACATGGACACCACAATTAAACAGCCCCACAGCCTGAGCCGTGTGAGCCCAAGTCAGCGGGGACGGGCCAGCCGCCGGTGTCTGACTGCAGTGTGGACATGCCCACAGGGACAGAGAGGCCTTGCCACAAAAAGCTCAAAGGCTAAATAGGCCAATGGTGGGAGGCGACTCCATTTTACAGATGGGGAAACTGAAGCTCAGAGAGCTGAAGTAATTTGCTCAAGTTTGCATGGAGAATTTGGGGCAAAACTGGGAACTGAACCCAGATTGTTTGAATTCTTGCCTCTCCCCTTAACCCCAAGCCCAGCGTGTGTGTGTGCAGCGTTGTTTTGGTCAGTGTTTGCCTTGCATTGGCTTCCAAGGGAGGCTGTGGCACTTCCTTCACTGGAGGTTTTTAAGACCAGGTTAGAGAGACACCAGTCTGGGAATGTCTAGGGATACTTGGTGCTGCCTCAGCACAGGGGGCTTGAGGAGACGACCTCCCAAGATCCCTTCCAGGCCTATAATGAAATAATTCTCTTTTGTGCTGTGTCCTGTTCTACGCTGAGCTGTTTTGCATGGTGCCATTTGGAACTGTGATCGCACCATGTTGTGTAGCAGTTTTATGCTGCACTGTTTTGCCTCAGCATGTTTGGTGCCTGTGTTGTGCTGGTTTGAGATGAGCTCTTTTAATTTTTTTTTCATTGTGTAATATTGTCCTAGGGTGTGTTAGTTTGCATCGTGTTTTCTTTTCCTCTGTATTGTCATTTTATGCTGTGCCTTTTGTTGTTTCTTTCTTTTTTTTTTTTCCCTGAGTTTCCTGACATTATGTTGTGGTGGGTTTTACTCTGGATGTTGTGTTTTATACGTATATATTTCATGGCATCCTAGAAATGTAGGGCTAGACAGGACCTCAAGATGTCATCAAGTCCAGCTCTCTGCTGAGGCAGGACCAAGTATCTGTAGATTATCTCCGACAGAGCTTTGTCCTACTTGTTCTTAAAAACTTCCAGGGACAGAGACTCCCCAGCCCCCCTTGTAAGACTATTCCCGAGCTGACCTGCCTTAGCTCTGGGGACACCCACACAGACTGTAGTGGTGAGCAGCTCTGGAGAGAGAGGAGACCCCAGTGAGTGGCAGCTGGGTAAAGAGACTGAAGTTGGGAGGAGAAACATTGACGTGTCCAAGGTCACCCAGGCTGTCTGTGACCGAGCTAGAAATAGAGCCCAGTTCTAGTGCCACCGTACTGCTGTTTCTGAAGGTCTCTGCCACCCTGGTGTTTTAGGCACTGCTGCAAACCCTTAGTGTAGACAGAATTTACACTAGTGCACTCTGATTGGTACTGCTGCACCATGTCCCAGTTTGAAGGTTTGAGGTGGTGGGGGCAGGGGGAAGTGACCTCACAGAGGCCTGGGGCTGGCTGAACAGTGCAGCTGGTAAGGGAGGGGCAGCAGTGAGTGCTGGAGGTATGAGCCAGGAGCACAGCCCCACAGGACTGGACACTGACTTCTCCTGACCCAGGGGACACACCCAGAGGCATTGCCAGCAAAATGCCGCTGATTTTCGGTTCACCGGCCAGTACGCGGGCGCACTTAGACGCCCTAGTGGGCGCTGTGGCATCCGCAGGCACCACGTTGGGGACCCCTGTTCTAAGCTGTCAACCCTGCCTGAGGCCGCGGGGCCCTTTCTTCCTCTCTCGGGGCACCAGGTGAAACAGCACAAGAGTCAACTGTCAGCAAACAAGGGTAAATAAAGGAATGAAAGAAAAGAAGTGGGGGGGGGACTTTGGACAGATCCCAACAGGATATGGGGCCCTGGGAGACTCTCAGTCCCCTTCAGAGTTTACTGGGTCTCCAGCATTGCCTTTGAGGGTGCTGCTCCCACGCCCTCCCCTCCCCCTTTACTGCCACCACAGGGCCTGTCACCGTCACTTCCTGAGGGGTGACCCCAGAGGGTGTGTTTTGTTATCCCTCCCCGAACCGGACCCCTTGTGCACCCTCCGTCACTCACCTCTGTCTGAGGAGACAAGGCGGATCGTGGGGCACGGGCGCTGCTGTGCTGGAGATGGGTGGCAGCCTGGACCCTCCTAGAAGGTTGCCGGGATGCTGACGTGCCCTGGAGGAGAACAGGGGCTTGGTGGAGACCACAGACCCTTTGGCCCACACTGTGTCCCTGTGAAGCCTGCTCTGCAGTGCTGCCAATTGCTGCTGGTGGCGTTGTGCCCGTTAGTCTCTGTAGCGCTGTCCCCAGTGACTGGAGAGCACGAGCACCAGCCTCAGGCAGACTGGTGAGAAGCAGGAAACAAACCCAAACTGGGTGTGAGGTCTGTATGGAGATTTCACCAACCAAGAATCCAGTGTAAATGCTTCAGGCTCTGTAACAGCATCAACATGGAACCACAGACAGTCCCCTTGGGTGATCCCATATATCTCACCACGCAGGTGAGCTCGCCTTTGTGACAGATGGTCCCTGGCACTGGGCGTTCTCAACCTTTTTCTTTCTGAGGTCCCCCCTCCCCCCAACACGCTATAAAAACTCCACAGCCCCCGTGGGCCACAGTAACCAGAGCTGGCGTTAGGGGGGGATGCCACAGGCCCCCCCAGAAAGCTCCATCGCTCAGGCCAGGGGTCTCAAACACCCGGGCTGCATGCGGCCTGCGGGGCTCTTGGGTGTGGCCAACCAAGCTCTCCTCTGCCTACCCGCGGGATGGCCCCCGTGGCGCTGCGAGCCCCGTGCCGCTGTCTGGAGCAGCTGGCAGCTCGCCCCTCCCGCCCGGGGGAGGGGGAAAGAGGCAGAGGGCTCCTGCATTGCCTCCTTCCAGGCACCGCCCCCCACAGCTCCCATTGGCCGGGAACAGGGAACCGCGGCCAATGGGAGCATCGCGGGAGGTACCTAGAGGAGCAGCAAGAGAGCGCACGCCCAGAGCCCTGACCCGCCCCCCCAAAGGCTGCCCTGAGCCCCCTGCCGCATCCCACACCCCTCCTGCACCCCAGCTCCCTGCCCTGAGCCTCCTGCCGCATCCCACACCCCTCCTGCACCCCAGCTCCCTGCCCTGAGCCCCCTGCCGCATCCCACTCCCCTCCTGCACCCCAGCTCCCTGCCCTGAGCCCCCTGCCGCATCCCACACCCCAACCCCCTGCCCTGAGCCCCCTGCCACATCCCACACCCCTCCTGCACCCCAGCTCCCTGCCCTGAGCCCCCTGACGCATCCCACACCCCAACCCCCTGCCCTGAGCCCTCTGCCGCATCCCAAACCCCAGCCCCCTGCCCTGAGCCCCCTGCCGCATCCCACACCCCTCCTGCACCCCAGCTCCCTTCCCTGAGCCCCCTGCCTCATCCCACACCCCTCCTGCACCCCAGCTCCCTTCCCTGAGCCCCCTGCCTCATCCCACACCCCTCCTGCACCCCAGCTCCCTGCCCTGAGCCCCCTGCCTCATCCCACACCCCTCCTGCACCCCAACCCCCTGCCCTGAGCCCCCTGCCTCATCCCACACCCCTCCTGCACACCAGCTCCCTGCCCTGAGCCCCCTGCCACATCCCACACCCCTCCTGCACCCCAACCCCCTGCCCTGAGCCCCCTGCCTCATCCCACACCACTCCTGCACCCCAGCTCCCTGCCCTGAGCCCCCTGCCACATCCCACACCCCTCCTGCACCCCAGCTCCCTGCCCTGAGCCCCCTGCCGCATCCCACACCCCTCCTGCACCCCAGCTCCCTGCCGAGCCCCCTGCCGCATCCCACACCCCTCCTGCACCCCAGCTCCCTGCCCTGAGCCCCCTGCCGCATCCCACACCCCCCTCCACCCCAGCTCCCTGCCCTGAGCCCCCTGCCACATCCCACACCCCTCCTGCACCCCAGCTCCCTGCCCTGAGCCCCCTGCCACATCCTACACCTCTCCTGCACCCCAGCTCCCTTCCCTGAGCCCCCTGCCGCATCCCACACCCCTCCTGCACCCCTGCCCTGAGCCCCCTGTCGCATCCCACACCCCTCCTGCACCCCAGCTCCCTTCCCTGAGCCCCCTGCCGCATCCCACACCCCTCCTGCACCCCAGCTCCCTGCCCTGAGCCCCCTGCCGCATCCCACACCCCTCCTGCACCCCAACCCCCTGCCCTGAGCTCCCTTCCGCATCCCACACCCCTCCTGCACCCCAATCCCCTGCCCTGAGCCCCCTGCCACATCCCACACCCCTCCTGCACCCCAACCCCCTGCCCTGAGCTCCCTGCCACATCCCACACCCCTCCTGCACTCCAGCTCCCTTCCCTGAGCCCCCTGCCGCATCCCACACCCCTCCTGCACCCCAACCCCCTGCCCTGAGCCCTCTGCCGCATCCCACACCCCTCCTGCACCCCAGCTCCCTTCCCTGAGCCCCTGCCACATCCCACACCCCTCCTGCACCCCAGCTCCCTTCCCTGAGCCCCCTGCCTCATCCCACACCCCTCCTGCACCCCAGCTCCCTGCCCTGAGCCCCCTGCCTCATCCCACACCCCTCCTGCACCCCAACCCCCTGCCCTGAGCCCCTGCCACATCCCACACCCCTTCTGCACCCCAGCTCCCTTCCCTGAGCCCCCTGCCACATCCCACACCCCTCCTGCACCCCAACCCCCTGCCCTGATCCCCCTGCCTCATACCACACCCCTCCTGCACCCCAGCTCCCTGCCCTTAGCCCCCTGCCGCATCCCACACCCCTCCTGCACCCCACCCCCCTGCCCTGAGCCCCCTGCCTCATCCCACACCCCTCCTGCACCCCAACCCCCTGCCCTGAGCCCCCTGCCTCATCCCACACCCCTCCTGCACCCCAGCTCCCTGCCCTGAGCCCCCTGCCACATCCCACACCCCTCCTGCACCCCAACCCCGTTCCCTGAGCCCCCTGCCGCATCCCACACCCCTCCTGCACCCCAGCTCCCTGCCGAGCCCCCTGCCGCATCCCACACCCCTCCTGCACCCCAGCTCCCTGCCCTGAGCCCCCTGCCGCATCCCACACCCCCCTACACCCCAGCTCCCTGCCCTGAGCCCCCTGCCACATCCCACACCCCTCCTGCACCCCAGCTCCCTGCCCTGAGCCCCCTGCCACATCCTACACCTCTCCTGCACCCCAGCTCCCTTCCCTGAGCCCCCTGCCGCATCCCACACCCCTCGTGCACCCCTGCCCTGAGCCCCCTGTCGCATCCCACACCCCTCCTGCACCCCAGCTCCCTTCCCTGAGCCCCCTGCCGCATCCCACACCCCTCCTGCACCCCAGCTCCCTGCCCTGAGCCCCCTGCCGCATCCCACACCCCTCCTGCACCCCACCCCCCTGCCCTGAGCTCCCTACCGCATCCCACACCCCTCCTGCACCCCAATCCCCTGCCCTGAGCCCCCTGCCACATCCCACACCCCTCCTGCACCCCAACCCCCTGCCCTGAGCTCCCTGCCACATCCCACACCCCTCCTGCACTCCAGCTCCCTTCCCTGAGCCCCCTGCCGCATCCCACACCCCTCCTGCACCCCAACCCCCTGCCCTGAGCCCTCTGCCGCATCCCACACCCCTCCTGCACCCCAGCTCCCTTCCCTGAGCCCCTGCCACATCCCACACCCCTCCTGCACCCCAGCTCCCTTCCCTGAGCCCCCTGCCTCATCCCACACCCCTCCTGCACCCCAGCTCCCTGCCCTGAGCCCCCTGCCTCATCCCACACCCCTCCTGCACCCCAACCCCCTGCCCTGAGCCCCTGCCACATCCCACACCCCTTCTGCACCCCAGCTCCCTTCCCTGAGCCCCCTGCCACATCCCACACCCCTCCTGCACCCCAACCCCCTGCCCTGAGCCCCCTGCCTCATACCACACCCCTCCTGCACCCCAGCTCCCTGCCCTTAGCCCCCTGCCGCATCCCACACCCCTCCTGCACCCCAACCCCCTGCCCTGAGCCCCCTGCCTCATCCCACACCCCTCCTGCACCCCAGCTCCCTTCCCTGAGCCCCCTGCCACATCCCACACCCCTCCTGCACCCCAGCTCCCTGCCCTGAGCCCCCTGCCGCATCCCACACCCCTCCTGCACCCCAGCTCCCTGCCCTGAGCCCCCTGCCGCATCCCACACCCCCTCCACCCCAGCTCCCTGCCCTGAGCCCCCTGCCACATCCCACACCCCTCCTGCACCCCAGCTCCCTGCCCTGAGCCCCCTGCCACATCCCACACCCCTCCTGCACCCCAGCTCCCTTCCCTGAGCCCCCTGCCGCATCCCACACCCCAACCCCCTGCCCTCAGCCCCCTGCCTCATCCCACACCCCTCCTGCACCCCAGCTCCCTTCCCTGAGCTCCCTGCCGCATCCCACACCCCTCCTGCAGCCGAGCTCCCTGCCCTGAGCCCCCTGCCTCATCCCACAACCTTCCTGCACCCCAGCTCCCTGCCCTGAGCCCCCTGCCGCATCCCACACCCCAACCCCCTTCCCTCAGCCCCCTGCCTCATCCCACACCCCTCCTGCACCCCAGCTCCCTTCCCTGAGCCCCCTGCCGCATCCCACACCCCTCCTGCACCCCAACCCCCTGCCCTGAGCCCCCTGCCGTATCCCACACCCCAACCCCCTGCCCTGAGCCCCCTGCCGCATCCCACACCCCAACCCCCTGCCCTGAGCCCCCTGCCACATCCCTCACCCCTCCTGCACCCCAGCTCCCTGCCCTGAGCCCCCTGCCACATCCCACACCCCTTCTGCACCCCAACCCCCTGCCCTGAGCTCCCTGCCGCATCCCACACCCCTCCTGCACCCCAGCTCCCTGCCCTGAGCCCCCTGCCGCATCCCACACCCCTCCTGCACCCCAGCTCCCTGCCCTGAGCCCCCTGCCGCATCCCACACCCCCTACACCCCAGCTCCCTGCCCTGAGCCCCCTTCCACATCCCACACCCCTCCTGCACCCCAGCTCCCTGCCCTGAGCCCCCTGCCACATCCCACACCCCTCCTGCACCCCAGCACCCTTCCCTGAGCCCCCGGCCGCATCCCACACCCCTCCTGCACCCCAGCTCCCTGCCGTGAGCCCTCTGCCGCATCCCACCACCATCCCGCACCCCAGCTCCCTTCCCTGAGCCCCCTGCCGCATCCCACACCCCTCCTGCACCCCAACCCCCTGCCCTGAGCTCCCTTCCCCATCCCACACCCCTCCTGCACCCCATTCCCCTGCCCTGAGCCCCCTGCCACATCCCACACCCCTCCTGCACCCCAACCCCCTGCCCTGAGCTCCCTGCCACATCCCACACCCCTCCTGCACCCCAACCCCCTGCCCTGAGCCCTCTGCCGCATCCCACACCCCTCCTGCACCCCAGCTCCCTTCCCTGAGCCCCTGCCACATCCCACACCCTTCCTGCACCCCAGCTCCCTTCCCTGAGCCCCTGCCACATCCCACACCCCTCCTGCACCCCAGCTCCCTTCCCTGAGCCCCTGCCACATCCCCCACCCCTCCTGCACCCCAGCTCCCTTCCCTGAGCCCCTGCCACATCCCACAACCCTCCTGCACCCCAGCTCCCTGCCCTGAGCTCCCTGCCACATCCCACACCCCTCCTGCACCCCAGCTCCCTGCCCTGAGCCCCTGGCCCATCCCACACCCCTCCTGCACCCCATCTCCCCTCCCTGAGCCCCCTGCCACATCCCACAACCCTCCTGCTCCCCCGCTCCCTGCCCTGAGCCCCCTGCCACATCCCACACCCCTCCTTCACCCCAGCACCCTGCCCTGAGCCCCCTGCCACATCCCACTTCCCTCCTGCACCCCATCCCCCTGCCCTGAGCCCCCTGCCGCATCCCACACCCCTCCTGCACCCCAGCCCCCTGCCCTGAGCCCCCTGCCTCATCCCACACGCCTCCTGCACACCAACCCCCTGCCCTGAGCCTCCTGCCACATCCCACACCCCCCCTGCACCCCAGCCCCCTGCCCTGAGCCCCCTGCCTCATCCCACACCCCTCCTGCACCCCAGCTCCCTTCCCTGAGCCCCCTGCCTCATCCCACACCCCTCCTGCACCCCAGCCCCCTGCCCTGAGCCCCCTGCCACATCCCACACCCCTCCTGAACCCCAGCTCCCTTCCCTGAGCCCCCTGCCTCATCCCACACCCCCCTGCACCTCAACTCCCTCCCCTGAGCCCCTGCCGCATTCCACACACCTCTCCTGCACCCCAACCCCGTGCCCTGAGCCTCCTGCCTCATCCCACACCCCTCCTGCACCCCAGCTCCCTGCCCTGAGCCCCCTGCCTCATCCCAGACCCCTCCTGCACCCCAACCCCCTTCCCTCAGCCCCCTGTCACATCCCACAACCCTCCTGCACCCCAGCTCCCTTCCCTGAGCTTCCTGCCGCATCCCACACCCCTCCTGCACCCCAGCTCCCTTCCCTGTGCCCCCTGCCGCATCCCACACCCCTCCTGCACTCCAGCTCCCTGCCCTGAGCCCCCTGCCACATCCCACACCCCTCCTGCACCCCAACCCCCTGCCCTGAGCCCCCTGCCGCATCCCACACCCCAACCCCCTGCCCTGAGCCCCCTGCCGCATCCCACACCCCAACCCCCTGACCTGAGCTCCCTACCACATCCCACACCCCTCCTGCACCCCAGCTCCCTGCCCTGAGCCCCCTGCCTCATCCCACAACCCTCCTGCACCCCAGCTCCCTGCCCTGAGCCCCCGCCGCATCCCACACCCCAACCCCCTTCCCTCAGCCCCCTGTCACATCCCACACCCCTCCTGCACCCCAGCTCCCTTCCCTGAGCTTCCTGCCGCATCCCACACCCCTCCTGCACCCCAGCTCCCTTCCCTGAGCCCCCTGACACATCCCACACCCCTCCTGCACAGCAGCTCCCTGCCCTGAGCCCCCTGCCGCATCCCACACCCCAACCCCCTGCCCTGAGCCCCCTGCCGCATCCCACACCCCAACCCCCTGCCCTGAGCCCCCTGCCACATCCCACACCCCTTCTGCACCCCAACCCCCTGCCCTGAGCTCCCTGCCACATCCCACACCCCTCCTGCACCCCAGCTCCCTTCCCTGAGCCCCCTGCCACATCCCACACCCCTCCTGCACCCCAGCTCCCTTCCCTGAGCCCCTGCCACATCCCACACCCCTCCTGCACCCCAGCTCCCTGCCCTGAGCTCCCTGCCACATCCCACACCCCTCCTGCACCCCAGCTCCCTGCCCTGAGCCCCTGCCACATCCCACACCCCTCCTGCACCCCAGCTCCCTTCCCTGAGCCCCCTGCCACATCCCACACCCCTCCTGCACCCCAACCCCCTGCCCTGAGCCCCCTGCCACATCCCACACCCCTCCTGCACCCAAGCCCCCTGCCCTGAGCCCCCTGCCGCATCCCACACGCCTCCTGCACACCAACCCCCTGCCCTGAGCCCCCTGCCACATCCCACACCCCTCCTGCACCCCAGCCCCCTGCCCTGAGCCCCCTGCCTCATCCCACACCCCTCCTGCACCCCAGCTCCCTTCCCTGAGCCCCCTGCCTCATCCCACACCCCTCCTGCACCCCAGCTCCCTGCCATGAGCCCCCTGCCACATCCCACACCCCTCCTGAACCCCAGCTCCCTTCCCTGAGCCCCCTGCCTCATCCCACACCCCCCTGCACCTCAACTTCCTCCCCTGAGCCCCTGCCGCATTCCACACACCCCTCCTGCACCCCAACCCCGTGCCCTGAGCCTCCTGCCTCATCCCACACCCCTCCTGCACCCCAGCTCCCTGCCCTGAGCCCCCTGCCTCATCCCAGACCCCTCCTGCACCCCAACCCCTTCCCTCAGCCCCTGTCACATCCCACAACCCTCCTGCACCCCAGCTCCCTTCCCTGAGCTTCCTGCCGCATCCCACACCCCTCCTGCACCCCAGCTCCCTTCCCTGTGCCCCCTGCCGCATCCCACACCCCTCCTGCACTCCAGCTCCCTGCCCTGAGCCCCCTGCCACATCCCACACCCCTCCTGCACCCCAACCCCCTGCCCTGAGCCCCCTGCCGCATCCCACACCCCAACCCCCTGCCCTGAGCCCCCTGCCGCATCCCACACCCCAACCCCCTGACCTGAGCTCCCTACCACATCCCACACCCCTCCTGCACCCCAGCTCCCTGCCCTGTGCCCCCTGCCTCATCCCACAACCCTCCTGCACCCCAGCTCCCTGCCCTGAGCCCCCGCCGCATCCCACACCCCAACCCCCTTCCCTCAGCCCCCTGTCACATCCCACACCCCTCCTGCACCCCAGCTCCCTTCCCTGAGCTTCCTGCCGCATCCCACACCCCTCCTGCACCCCAGCTCCCTTCCCTGAGCCCCCTGCCACATCCCACACCCCTCCTGCTCTGCAGCTCCCTGCCCTGAGCCCCCTGCCGCATCCCTCACCCCATCACCCTGCCCTGAGCCCCCTGCCGCATCCCATACCCCACCCCCCTGCCCTGAGCCCCCTGCCACATCCCACACCCCTTCTGTACCCCCACCCCCTGCCCTGAGCTCCCTGCCACATCCCACACCCCTCCTGCACACCAGCTCCCTTCCCTGAGCCCCCTGCCACATCCCACACCCCTCCTGCACACCAGCTCCCTGCCCTGAGCCCCCTGCCACATCCCACACCCCAGCTCCCTTCCCTGAGCCCCCTGCCGCATCCCACACCCCTCCTGCACCCCAACTCCCTTCCCTGAGCCCCCTGCCTCATCCCACACCCCTCATGCACGCCATCTCCCTGCCCTGAGCCCCCTGCCACATCCCACATCCCTTCTGCACCCCAACCCTCTGCCCTGAGCTCCCTGCCACATCCCACACCCCTCCTGCACCCCAGCTCCCTTCCCTGAGCCCCCTGCCACATCCCACACCCCTCCTGCACCCCAAGCCCCCGCCCTGAGCCCCCTGCCGCATCCCACCCCCCAACCCCCTGCCCTGAGCCCCCTGCCGCATCCCACACCCCAACCCCCTCCCCTGAGCTCCCTACCACATCCCACACCCCTCCTGCAGCCGAGCTCCCTGCCCTGAGCCCCCTTCCTCATCCCACAATCTTCCTGCACCCCAGCTCCCTGCCCTGAGCCCCCTGCCGCATCCCACACCCCAACCCCCTTCCCTCAGCCCCCTGCCTCATCCCACACCCCTCCTGCACCCCAGCTCCCTTCCCTGAGCCCCCTGCCGCATCCCACACCCCTCCTGCACCCCAACCCCCTGCCCTGAGCCCCCTGCCGCATCCCACACCCCAACCCCTGCCCTGAGCCCCCTGCCGCATCCCACACCCCAACCCCCTGCCCTGAGCCCCCTGCCGCATCCCACACCCCAACCCCTGCCCGGAGCCCCCTGCCGCATCCCACACCCCAACCCCCTGCCCTGAGCCCCCTGCCACATCCCACACCCCTTCTGCACCCCAACCCCCTGCCCTGAGCTCCCTGCCACATCCCTCACCCCTCCTGCACCCCAGCTCCCTGTCCTGAGCCCCCTGCCACATCCCTCACCCCTTCTGCACCCCAACCCCCTGCCCTGAGCTCCCTGCCGCATCCCACACCCCTCCTGCACCCCAGCTCCCTGCCCTGAGCCCCCTGCCGCATCCCACACCCCTCCTGCACTCCCTGCCCTGAGCCCCCTGCCGCACCCCTCACCCTCTTTCATCCCATCCCACCCACCAATGCCCTGCCCTGAACTCCCTGCCTCACCCTGCACAGCACCTACACCTCAACTCCCTGCTCTGAGCCCCTGCCAACAAAGACAACACTTGTAGCCAGTCCTGTCATAACCTGTATTAATATTTATTTAAAAGGAAATGAGAGTTGTTTACAAAGTTAAAGCAGGTAATCCTATAGATGCAGAGGAGTTACAGTCTGAAATTTCAAATGGTAATAGAAGCTTCTATAATAAGCAAGCTCTGCATATTCTTTAGGACTAACCCCGGCTAGGCAGCTGGGGGTCTCTTGCTGATGCGTAAAAACTTTGCCCCCCAGAGTCCAAGCAGCTACAGATCATCAGTTCCTTCTGTGTGGGGTTTTTCATCCCCTTCCTGCCATGTGCTCTGTCCTGGAAACTCAGCTAATGGAAAGTCAAGAGCACAACAACAGTCTTGTGTCTTCTTTAACGTCCCATAATAGTCTCTCTGGTGTGGATGGACCTTTCCTTCCAGGCAGGGTGTAATGCATTCGGTTGCCAATCAGCACTTCACCTAGGTAAAGTCTCCCTCCTGTGTGGTGATTTACAGAGCCACAGAGGCTCACAATGCAACTTAGTTAGATATTAACCCAGGCAGCAACTCACAAGCATTTAATGAAGTCTAAAAATGTTCTTATAATCCTCAATACTAACACAGGTGAGTCAGACTGATTCCACTGTGCGTTTGTCCATGTTCAGTTAAGACATAGAGGCTTGTGCAAGAGCTAACACCTCATCTGGCAGTGTCACAGGCAGGCTGGGCAGGGATGGTGTCTCTAGCCTCTGTTTGCCAGAAGCTGGGAATGGTTGACAGGGGATGGATCACTTGATGGTTACCTGTTCTGTTAGTTCCCTCTGAAGCACCTGGCATTGGTCACTGAGCTAGATGGACCATTGCTCTGATGCAGTGGGCAGCTCTTATGTTCACAGTCTGTAGGAGGAGTATTTACTCATTGGGACTCACTGGGGAGCCACAGAAAGGAACAAGATGTGCTGAGGCAAGAAGGCCCCGTCTCAGAGCCCCCGGGGTCACGCTTCCCAAAGGCTAAAACTAGGCCCAGCCCATGAAGGGGGCACTGCCAGGAGAGACTGGATAAAGGCTAAAGCATCAAACAACTTAGTTAACCTGAGAGAGCTGCCTTGGGGACAGTGACAGGGAGAATCCCTCAGAGTGACTCCTTTGATTCTGCTCTTCTCTGGCCTTTGGTTCTTAGAATTATAGAACTGGAAGGGACTTTGGGAGGTCATCTAGGCCAGTCCCCTGCACTCAAGGCAGGACTCAGTATTATCTAGACCATCCCTGAGGTGTTTGTCCAGCCTGCTCTTAAAAATCCCCCATGATGGAGATTCCACAACCTCCCTACGCTATTTGTTCTGGAGTTTAACCACTCTGACAGTTAGGAAGTTTTTTCCTAATCTCCATCCTAAATTGCCCTTGCTGCAATTTAAGGCCATTACTTCTTGTCCTATTCTCAGAGGTTAAGAACAATTTTTTCTTCCACATCCCTGTAACAACCTTTTATGTACTTGAAAACTATTATCATGTCCTCTCTACTCCAGACTAAACAAACCCAATTTTTTCAATCTTCCCTCATAGGTCATGTTTTCTAGACCTTTAATCATTTTTGTTGCTCTTCTCTGGACTTTCTCCAATTTGTCCACATCTTTCCTCATATGTGGCACCCACAAATGGACACAGTACTCCAGTTGTGGCCTAATCCGCACAGAGTGGAGTGGAAGAATTACTGCTTGTGTCTTGCTTACAGTACTCCCTCAAATACATCCCAGAATGATGTTTGCCTTTTGCAGTGTTGACTTATACTTAGCTTGTGATCCACTCTGGCCCCCAGCTCCCTTTCCGCAGTGCTCCTTCCTGGGCAGGAATTTCCCATTTTGTACATGTGCACCTGATTGTTCCTTCCTAAATGAAGCACTTTGCATTTGTCCTAATTGAATTTCATCCTATTTACTTCAGGCCTTTTCTCCAGATCATTTTGAATTTTAATCATAGAATATCAGGGTTGGAAGGGACCATAGGAGGTATCTAGTCCAATCCCCTGTTCAAAGCAGGACAAATCCCCAGACAGATTTTTTCCCCAAATCCCTAAATGGCCCCCTCAAGGATTGAACTCACAGCCTTGGGTTTAGCAGGCTGATGCTCAAACCACTGAGCTCTCCCTCCCTGCCTATCCTCTAAAGCACTTGCAACCCCTCCCAGCTTGGTATTGTCTGCAAACTTGATAAGTGTAACAGAGAGACTCTGCTGCTGGGAGGGTGTCACCCTGTCTCGGAGGGTTACACCCTGGTGGGAGAGCACTAGGCCTGTACTGGGATAAGGTCACTCTGTGCTTCACAGTGTGGCAGAACCTAGAGTGTCCATTAACAGGGATCAATGCTGGGGGGAATCAGCATATGGAATGGACAAAAGCCCCCTCTGCATTCTCTCACATTGCCCTTCTCGTCCTGGCAGGCTACAGAATAACGTCCACGTTTCGCTCCAGATCATTTCATCCTCCCAAAGGGAAGGAAATGGCTGCAATGGAGCTGGCTCAGGTAAGGGATTCTCAGGGAGCTGGTGGTGGGTTCTGCTTGGAGGGAGAGGAGCAGTACGTGCATAGGAGGGTAGGAGCTGCTGGAGGTGGTGGGAGGCAGGAAGTATCTTGGGTGGAGAAGGGGAGGGGACAGGATGTGACAAACCTGCTGAGACTTGTGTACTCTAGGGTGTGATGGGTTGTCACCCCGGGGTGCACTGTGGGGGGCTTCTGGGAACCGCTGTGCCCTCTAACCCTCAAGCTGGGCTGGCCCTTCTCGCACTGCTTTGCTGGAGATTCAGCCAGCCTCTCCAGGGCCTGTTATCACCCAACATGACAGCAGGTGGCGCCATACACCCAACTAAGCTACCTCAGTGCTTTACCTGGGCCACTCAAGGACAGATAGAGACAACAGCCAGTTTCCCAGCTCCCCAACCTTGCACACTTGCTGTAGTATAAATTCAGAATTATCCCATCTTATAGTGCACAGGGATCTCTGTAATGTCAGCTCATGAATATAGTTCCCCTTCCCCTCGATCTGGGAAAGATGTGCACAACAAGCCTGTGCTAACCAAGCTCAGCTTTTCCTCAAACACTTCACTCAAAATGCACTGATTAAGATAAAGCATAAAACAAGTTTATTAATGGCAGAAAGGTAGATTTGAAGTAATTATTGTTAGAACAAAAAAGGATCCGGTTGATCCAGAGGCGGATATGAATACAGGCTTCTTTATTGTTACTTGTTCCCCTTGACCCAACTATCGAGTAAGTACTGGATAAGTTACATCACATGCCTTTTATCTAAGTTTGTATGTAAACACCTACATCCGTTACAACACCCCAAAACCCCTCATTAAGTAGTAGAAACACTCATACAATTAGTATACCCACCCCTATCCACTATCACAGAATTACACATATCATAGAGGCATTTTTACCTTGAAAATACCGTTCTTTGCAATAACGTGTTGCCACAAATTTCCCTAAACAGCAGTTCTCAGGGTATGGAGGAAGGGTCAATGAGCAGTTCTCGGGGTGGGAGGAAGGGGCCATAAGCCAGGGCTTGTTTATGTAGCTGGGAAAGGAAGGGAGGGGGAGGTAACATTTCTTTTACTTTCTTTCACACAAAGGACATTTATTCCAGCAACTACATTTCTCATGCAGCTGCATCAATGTCAATTCTTACAAGCAACAGAGAAAGGAAAAATATGGCAACTTATTTGTTAAGGAAAGAATTACTGCCTGCTTATGCCTTTCTCCCCAATGCATGTCAGCACATTAGCAGCTTCCCAGCTGTTTTACTGAACCCTAACGTATCCCAACAATTCTAAGCCTAACATACTAGATGGATAGAATTTGAATTAGCAATTTCTCACCCTGACTGATGGTACAAGCAGTCCCCCAAGTTTCCATACACAAGCTAGAAATCCCTTTACCCTGGGAGCAGCAGTTCAGTCTTTGTTCCTCAGGTGTTTCCAGGAGTTCGCTTGTGTGGGGAATGAGGCCAAGAGATGATGTCACACCCCACCTTATGTAGCTTTTCCATATGGCGGGAACCATTTGTTCCAAACTAAGTTCCCAGTCCAGTTTGTGGAAAACTACAGGTACCAAAATGGAGTTCGTTGTCATGTGGTCTAGTCACATGTCCTAGCATGTCCTGCTGAGTCATAGTAGCCATGACTCATAGGCTGGCTGAAACAATCGCAGGAAGGCTAAGCTCTTCCATGGTCCATTATCTTTGTTGATGAGCCATCAGCTCTGTCTGGCTTCTTCATTGTTGTACCTGAAAGGCTCGTTGTGGGTGTTACCCAGCGTAAGCACCTTTGAAATACAGATACAGAGTCAATATCCATAACTTCAGATACAAACATGATCCATGCACACAAATAGGATAATCATATTCAGCACATGACGCATCTTGCACAAAATACATCATAATTATGTTCTAATCATATTATAACCATACCACTATGCTGAATATGGGGTGTAGTGTCAGATAGGGCCTAATTTCAAGGCACGGGATTTGGGAATGGAACTTCTCTTTGTGGAACAGGAAATAATCCTCCAGCCAGGGCTGGGAAAACTTCCCAGACTCCCAGTGCTGGAGCCTGAATCTACTGCCACTTCATTAGTTACCACCACCCGCAATCTTTGTGATACTGCAAACTTTATCCATGATGATTTTATATTCTGTTCTAGGTCATTGATAAGAATGTTAAATAGCACACAGGCAAAAGGCAATCCTTGTGGGAACCCGCTAGAAATAAATCCACTTGACCATGGTTCCCCATTTACAATCCCAGTTTTTAATCTATTTAATGTATGCTGTGTTTATTTTGTATCATTCTAGTTTTTTAGTCAAAATATTGTGCTGAATCAAGTCATGTGCCTTACAGAAGTCTAGATATATTACATCAATAATATTAGCTGCAACCAAACTTTTGATCTCATCTAATAAAGATATCCAGTTAGTTTGATAGGATCTATTTTCTCTAAACCTTTGTTAATAGGTACTAATTATATTACCTTCCTTTAATTCTTTATTAACGAAATCCAGTATTGACTGCTCCATTATTTTGCTCAGTATTGATATCAGACTGACACTCTTGTAATTAGCTGGGTCATCTCTTTTACCCTTTTTAAATATTGGCACAGCATTAGCTTAATTCCAGTCTTCTGGAATTTCCCCAGTGTTCCAAGTCCTAATTACAATCAACATTAATAGTCCACCACGCTCCTCCACCAGGTGTTTAAAAACTCTTGGATACAAGTTATCTGGACCTGCTTATTTAAACATGTCTAACTGTAGTAGCTGCTGTTTAATGTCCTTGTGAGTTCTTGTTGGAATGGAAGGAGTGTCGTCGTCAACATCTTATGATATGAGTACAGGATCTGTTTTTCTCCAAATCCAGGAGAGAACACTTATTGAACACTTTTACCTCTTCTGCATTATTTTAGATAATTCTGCCATTTCCGTCTAGTAATTTATCACTACCGTTGTTAGGATTAATATACTTTTCAAAACTTCCTTCTTATTTTCATTGATTGGTCATTGATTTCTGATAGCTTCCTCTGACGAGGCGGTTCTGGCGGGACCCAATTCAGGACCACTTGCTCACACAGGGCAGTCACAGCCCTAGGCTGGGGTTTTTCCACCTCTAAGGCAAACCAAACCAGCCAGACAAAAAGGACTTCGGTTTCACCCCACTGGCTAACCACAAGTCACACGAGTAATTTCCTTAGACACTCCAGTCTCCCAGTATCACCACCAGTGCCACCCGTCCCGGGGAGGAATGGTTATGAAAACCAACACCCCAATAAAAGAAAAAGGTTCTTTCGATTCCAAAGAATCAAGCCCCAGACTCAGGTCAATATACACATCAGATCTTACCCACAAATCACGCTGTTGCCAATCCTTTAGAATCTAAAATCTAAAGGTATATTCATAAAAAGAAAAAGGTAGAGATGAGAGCTAGAATTGGTTAAATGGAATCAATTACATACAGTAATGGCAAAGTTCTTAGTTCAGGCTTGTAGCAGTGATGGCATAAACTGCAGGTTCAAATCAAGTCTCTGGAGAACATCCCCCGCTGGGATGGGTCATCAGTCCCTTGTGTAGAGCTTCAGCATGTAGCAAAGTCCCTCCAGAGGTAGAAGCAGGATTGAAGATAAGATGGAGATGAGGCATCAGCCTTATATAGGCTTTTCCAGGTGTAAGAACCTCTTTGTCCTTACTGTGGAAAATTACAGCAAAATGGAGTCTGGGGTCACATGGGCCAGTCCCTGCATACTTTGCTGAGTCACAAGGCGTGTCTGCCTTCTCTCCATGGGTCAATTGTGTAGCTGATGGTCCTTAATGGGCCATCAAGCAGGCTAGGCAGAGCTAACACCAACTTGTCTGCGATGTCTCCCAGAAGCACAGCACCAGCTTGAAATACAGACAGTACAGAGCCAATATTCATAACTTCAACTACAAAATGATACATACATACAGACAGCATAATCATAACCAGCAACCCATAACCTGGTCTTAGACACCTCATATGACCCCCTTTACATCAGATTTGGTGCCACTACAGGACCTTGGTTGCAACCCATGTTCTATATGGTCCCAATTTATATCAATAACGTCACACTTCCCTTACCAATTTTCTATAATTCTGACCTTCTAACTCAGTTGTGAGCAACCTTTCAGAAGTCTTCATTTATTCACTCTAATTTAAGGTTTTGAGTGCCAGTAATACATTTTAACATTTTTAGAAGATCTTTCTCTGTCTATAATATATAACTAAACTATTGTTGTATGTAAAGTAAATAAGGCTTTTAAAATGTTTAAGAAACTTCATTTAAAATTAAATTAAAATGCAGAGCCCCCCGGACTGGTGGCCAGGACCCGGGCATTGTGAGTGTCACTGAAAATCAGCTTGCGTGCTGCCTTCAGCACCCGTGCCATAGGTTGCCTACCCCTGTTCTAACTAATATTCTTTACTACTGACTTCCCTTTTCTTTCTTATATTTTATTTGGAGAGTGTTTCCTACCAGGGAGCCATTAGTAGGGTCCAGAGCCAGCCCCATCTCCTATATCAAGCTCTGGCTAGTAGGTATGTGATAAATGTCAAGACCCTGCCTCCGTCTGTCAGCTGGGAGACACAAAGTTTCTCTCTTTCTACCCTCTGATGCCGCCTGTCTGTTCTAGGCAAGGTGGGGTGGGACTCCGTTAACATGTGCCTCCCGGGGCTTCCATTTACCTGGTGCTGCTGTTCCGTGAATAGTGGGGCTGTGAGTGGGGCAGCAGGTACTGAGTGTTGGACTCTTGCTCTTTCAGGGGCCGGTGACCTTCGAGGAGGTGGCTGTGTATTTCACCAAGGGGGAATGGGCACTACTGGACCCTGTTCAGAGAGCCCTCTACAGGGATGTCATGCAGGAGAACTATGAGACGGTGACCTCGCTGGGTAAGGAGTCCTGTCCCCTGGGTTATTAGAAGCTGTGGGTTCTCTAAAGAACCTGAGCAGTAATAACTTTATACCTTTATTCATCATCCAAGTTTTGACAAGTTTTCTTGTCCCCCCGTTTTTTGCCTCATCTCCCACCCACTAGTACCATTTTTGGACATGTGCCTTTTTGGTGCTGTCAGTCATTTTAAAATTGCATTGAATGTATCCTTATTGGCTACATTCATAACTACATTAATCACTGTAGCTTTCATGCCTTTTCCTCATTTTAAGAGGAAAATATGCTTCCTGTAGAATTCTAAATAAAGTAAATAGGTGTGTGACTCATGCATGGCTTGTGTGACAGTCAGATGAGCTCTTTTAGGAGAGCGTGTAATGTTGCCGTTCAGGATCCCATGACTGAAGGGATAAGCGAGCCGTGGGAGGGACGGAGATGGGGGGTAGTAGATATGCCAGGACATGGGGCGGGTGTGTGCAGGGTTAGAGCTAAGAAGCAGCAGGGAGGTAGGAGGCTGTGAGAGACAAGGAGAAAATACAAGAAGTTCTCAAGTTGCCGGGAGGTGGTGCTTGCTGAGAGTAATGGGAAGAAGGGGAGGGGAGTGTGGAGGAAGGGCACCCAGAAAGTGGGCTGGGTGGGTCAGTGGGAGGGAGGAGAGGTCTGGGGATCTGGAGCTGTGGGGGATCCCAGACCTTTAACCCCAAATCCCTACTGAAGCCTTGTTGCTTTAGAGCCTCCACTCCAGTTTTATTTCTGTTCAGTTTCACTTTATTATCCATTTTTTCCCCAAATATTATTATTTTAACACTTGACCTCCCTCTCCCACTCATTACCCCCCTCCTCACATAACCTCCCCATCTCCTATGCACAGCGACCCCGGCCACCGATCCTGAGTCCTTGCTGCATCCTCCCTCCTATAGCAGGGCCCCTACCCAGGCACAAAGGGGCACTTCGTCGATGATGTCACAGGCTGGTATAGTCTGTACAATTTTTATACCTATAAGATTACATATTCCGAAGCCCTTCACACCAGTCGGGCTTATCTCTATACGCCGATACAGTCTGTTCCCTTCCCAGCTCTGATGCCGCAGAGCCTTGCCTGTGTCCCTGTTCCCGTTCTCCCCCTAACCAACATTCGACATTCATGGGGCCTCATCTGGAGCACTGTGTCCAGTTTTGGGCCCAACACTGTAAGAAGGATGTAGAAAAATTGGAAAGCATCCAGCGGGGGGCAACAAAAATGGTTAGGGGACTGGAACACATGACTTCTGAGGAGAGGCTGAGGGAACTGGGATTGTTTAGTCTGCAGAAGAGAAGAATGAGGGGGGATTTGATAGCTGCTTTCAGCTACCTGAAAGGGGGTTCCAAAGAGGATGGATCTAGGGGTACGTCTTCACTACCCGCCGGATCGGCGGGTAGCAATCGATTTCTCGGAGTTCGATATATCGCGTCTCATCTAGGCGCGATATATTGAACTCTGAACACGCTCCCGTCGACTCCGGAACTCCACCACCGCGAACGGCGGTGGCAGAGTCGACGGGGGAGCCGCGGACGTCGATCCCGCGGCGTGAGGACGGGTAAGTAATTCGAACTAAGGTATTCGACTTCAGCTACGCTATTCGCATAGCTGAAGTTGCGTACCTTAGATCGAACTCCCCCCCCCCCTCAGTGTAGACCAGGCCTAGACTGTTCTCAGTGGTAGCAGATGACAGAACAAAGAGTAATGATTTCAAGTTGCAATGGGGGAGGTTTAGGTTGGATATTAGGAAACACTATTTCACTAGGAGGGTGGTGAAGCCCTGGGATGGGTTCCCTAGGGAGGTGGTGGAATCTCCTTTCTTAGAGGTTTTTAAGGTCAGGCTTGACAAAGCCTTGGCTGGGATGATTTAGTTGGGGATTGGTCCTGCTTTGAGCAGGGGTGGGACTAGATGACCTCCTGAGGTCCCTTCCAACCCTGATATTCTATTATTCCAATTTCCTTCCCCCCTCCAGTTTGACCCCATTTATAGAGCAATATTCTCAGCTATAGCTGAACCAATCATTGTGCTGAAATTTAACTAACCAATTCTGACATATTGTGACATAATTCTCTAACCCAGGCGTCGGCCAACTTTCAGAAGTGGTGTGCGGAGTCTTCATTTATTCACTCTAATTTAAGATTTCATGTGCCAATAATACATTTTAACGTTTTTAGAAAGTCTCTTTCTATAAGTCTATAATACATAATTGAACTATTGTATGTAAAGTCAGTAAGGTTTTTAAAATGTTTAAGAAGCTTCATTTAAAATTAATTAAAAATGCAGAGCCTTCTGGACCGGTGGCCAGGACCTTGTCAGTGTGAGTGCCACTGAAAATCAGCTTGTGTGCCGCCATAGGTTGCCTACTCCTGCTCTAACCAATTATAAACCACTACCCTAATTAACTTACACCTGGCAACATTAATTATACAGGAGAGAGAAACAATTAGAGAACCAGACTGATTAACAATGTAAACGTGGTGGCCATAAAGATAAAGCAATACAGAAATGAGGGTTTCACAACCGCAACCATTGATAAGTGATTTCTTGGCAGACGGAATGCTATCAAATTAAGGTTTCTTTAACCATCTTAAGATCCAGACAGGACTGTCTTCCTAACAGCCCAATAGCACCTTATTTCAGTGTGACGGGTTTGGGATGTGAGGATGTGACCCTTCGCTTCCCAGCTTATGGCTGCCCCTGCTGCTTAGCCAAAGGCCTTAGCCTAAGAACAAGGCCTCAGACTATCCTAGTGAGAAAAGGCCCAGACACAGGCAGATTGTGATTTTGATTCTTTGTTTTCATACTCCTGTAACTAGCTACAGGGCCGCCCAGAGGGGGGGGGCAAAGGGGGCAATTTGCCCCGGGCTCCGCAGGGGCCCCCAAGAGAACAGCTGAGGCTCCCGCCTCCGCCCCGCTCCTGGAGGCCTAGAGCATCAAGAGGCGTCACCGGACAGCGCCGCAGCGAGTCTCTGGTGGGGCCTCTGAGCCCCGCCCCGCTCAGAGCCGCATGGTGAGGGGGCGGGGCTGGGAGCTCCGGGCTGAGCTCAGCTCCCTCCGCTCGGCGTGGAGCTCACAGCCCCGCCCCCTCACCACGTGGCTCTGAGCGGGACGGAGCTCAGGCCCCGCCGGAGACACGCTGTGGCTGTTCAGCGAGGCGCTGAGACTCCAGGTGAGGAGGGAGCCGGGGGTAAGAGGCTGGGGCCAGGGGGGTTGGCTAAGGGGCAGGGAGTCCTGGGGACAGTCAGGGCACCGGGGGGGGGCAGCAGAGGTTGGGGGAGCGGTCAGGGGGCAGGGAATGGGGGGGTTGGATTGTGGGTGTTCTGGGGGGTGGTGGATAAGGGTCAGGGCCGCCCAGAGGGGAGGGAAAGAGGGGCAATTTGCCCCGGGCCCCACAGGGGCCCCCACGAGAGTTTTTCGGGGCCCCTGGAGCGGGGTCCTTCACTCGCTCCGGGGGACCCGGAAAACTCTCGCGGGGCCGGGCCCAGGAGCTTCTTCGCTCCCGGTCTTCGCCGGCGGGGGGGGTCCTTTCGCTCCGGGGCGGAAGGACCCCCCACTGGCAAATTACCGCCGAAGCGGAACCCGCCGCCGACGTGCAGCCCGGTCTTGGGCGGTAATTCGGCGGCGGGGGGCCCTTCCATTCCGGGACCCGCCGCCAAAGTGCCCCGAAGACCCGCGGCGGGGACCCCCCCCGCCGCCGAATTACCGCCGAACACCAGGCTGCACTTGGGCAGCGGGTCCCGCTTCGACGGTAATTCGGCGGCGGGGGGCTCCCGCCGCGGGTCTTCGGGGCACTTCGGCGGTGGGTCCCGGAACGGAAGGGCCCCCCGCCGCCGAAGACCCCGGGCCCCTGGAATCCTCTGGGCGGCCCTGACTAGCTAAGTGATAAAAATACACCTAAGTTCTTAAAATATAGGCTTTGCAGGCAGACCTGAATATCGCCATTCTAACAGGGTTCTACCCTTTCCCCCATGCTGTGTCTGTCTTGTCTATTTAGACTGTAAATTCTTCAGAGCATGGGCCATCTACTATTCTGCATTTGTACTGTGCCTAGCACAACGGAGACACACTGTTAGTTGGTCCTTAAGCACTAAGGTAATGCGTATGATTAATAATAATAATAACTCTCGTGCCACTTTGAGCCAAGGAAGCTGGCCTTGGGATGTTAACTGCTTAAAAATAATCTGAGCTTAAAACCATGGACTATTCTTTGTGACAAGTATCCCACAAATTGCACTGACCTCCCTTGTTTTCTTTGTCTGGCATAGGGTTTCTAAATTCCAAACCTGATGTGGTCTCACAGCTGGAACGAGGGGAAGAGCCGTGGGTCCTGGACCTCCAGAGTTCTGAGAAAGAAGTGCTTCCAAGAGCTGCCTGCAGAGGTGAGGACTTGGTTAAAGCAAGTCAAAAACTCTCCGTGAATACAGGAAACATTCGGGATGCCCTACAAAGACCCTGTGAGCTCTCCAAGTTCAGGATTGTTCCCTGCAGATGTGGAATAATTAGGCAGATGTCACTCATGGCTTCCCACCTATCCTGACTAACAACTGTCAGCAGATCCCTACCTGATCCCACTTTCCCCTGCATGTTCTGGTGAAATGCAGACCAAAACTGATCCCTTCCTCTCTCCTCTGGGGAAAATCAGCTCCTGATAGGTTTGATCTCTCCTGCACATATTTTGGTTTGTTCATCCCTTTTAAAATTCCTGTCTCTGAGTTTTCCTTTCTCTCAGGCACAGGGAGTGACCTATGTCTGGATTCTCTCTGTCTCCCATCAGGTGATAGGATGGTGCGTGAGAATGAGGAGCAGAAACCCCAGCAGGAAGATGCAGAGCAAGGAGAACCACATGGGACGTTATCAGGAAGACCCAAAGGGAATGTTTCCAGGAGTTGTGCACTCCGAGAAACAGTAAAAGCCTCTGAGACTCAGCAGAGGCCAGAGGAGAACTTCAGTAGCCACTCAGACCTTATTACACATGAGAGAATCAACTTGGAAGAGACACACTACACATGCCACGAGTGCGGGGAAAGCTTCAGTCAGCGCTCACTCCTTATCACACATCAGAGAATCCACACAGGAGAGAAGCCCTACACATGCTCTGAATGCGGGAAAAGCTTCAGTCATCGCTCTGCCCTCATCAGACATCAGAGAATCCACACAGGAGAGACGCCCTACACATGCGCTGAGTGTGGGAAAAGCTTCAAGCAGCGCTCAAACCTTATCACACATCAGAGAATCCACACAGGGGAGACGCCCTACACGTGCGCTGAGTGTGGGAAAAGCTTCAATCGGCGCTCACACGTTATCACACATCAGAGAATCCACACTGGGGAGATGCCCTACACATGCGCTGAGTGCGGGAAAAGCTTCAGTCAGCGCTCTGCCCTTATCACACATCAGAGAATCCACACAGGAGAGACGCCCTACACATGCGCTGAGTGTGGGAAAAGCTTCAGTCAGCGCTCAGTCCTTATCACACATCAGAGAATCCACACAGGGGAGACGCCGTACACGTGCTCTGAGTGCGGGAAAAGTTTCAGTCAGCACTCAAGCCTTATCACACATCAGAGAATCCACACAGGGGAGATGCCCTATACATGCGCTGAGTGCGGGAAAAGCTTCCGTCTGCGCTTAAGCCTTATCACACATCAGAGAATCCACACAGGGGAGACACCCTACACATGCGCTGAGTGCGGGAAAAGCTTCAGTCAGCGCTCAGTCCTTATCACACATCAGAGAATCCACACAAGAGAGAGGCCTTACACGTGCGCTGAGTGCCAGAAAAGCTTCAGTTATCGCTCTGCCCTCATCAGACATCAGAGAATCCACACAGGAGAGACGCCCTACACATGCGCTGAGTGTGGGAAAAGCTTCAGTCTGCGCTCAAACCTTATCACACATCAGAGAATCCACACAGGGGAGAAGCCCTACACGTGCTCTGAGTGCGGGAAAAGCTTCAGTCGGCGCTCAAACCTTATCACACATCAGAGAATCCACACAAGGGAGATGCCCTGTATATGTGCTTAGTGCGGGAAAAGCTTCCGTCTGCGCTCAAGCCTTATCACACATCAGAGAATCCACACAGGGGAGACGCCCTACACGTGCGCTGAGTGTGGGAAAAGCTTCAATCGGCGCTCACACGTTATCACACATCAGAGAAATCACACTGGGGAGATGCCCTACACATGCGCTGAGTGCGGGAAAAGCTTCAGTCAGCGCTCACACCTTATCACACATCAGAGAATCCACACAGGGGAGACGCCGTACACGTGCTCTGAGTGCGGGAAAAGTTTCAGTCAGCACTCAAGCCTTATCACACATCAGAGAATCCACACAGGGGAGATGCCCTATACATGCGCTGACTGCGGGAAAAGCTTCCGTCTGCGCTTAAGCCTTATCACACATCAGAGAATCCACACAGGGGAGACACCCTACACATGCGCTGAGTGCGGGAAAAGCTTCAGTCAGCGCTCAGTCCTTATCACACATCAGAGAATCCACACAAGAGAGAGGCCTTACACGTGCGCTGAGTGCCGGAAAAGCTTCAGTTTTCGCTCTGCCCTCATCAGACATCAGAGAATCCACACAGGAGAGACGCCCTACACATGCGCTGAGTGTGGGAAAAGCTTCAGTCTGCGCTCAATCCTTATCACACATGAGAGAATCCACACAGGGGAGACGCCCTACACATGCTCTGAGTGCGGGAAAAGCTTCAGTCTGCGCTCAAAGCTTATTACACATCAGAGAATCCACACAGGAGAGAGGCCCTACACATGCTCTGAGTGCGGGAAAAGCTTCAGTCAGCGCTCAAGCCTTATCACACATCAGAGAATCCACACAGGGGAGACGCCCTACACGTGCGTTGAGTGCGGGAAATGTTTCATTGAGCACTCAGACTTTGTCAGACATCGTAGAATCCACAATGGAGAGAGACCCTACACATGCTCTGCATTTAGGAAAAGCTTCAATCAGATGTCATTTTCTCTTAGATATCAGAAAATCCAAATGGGAGAGAACTGTAAGAAATGCCTTTATTAGGGCTTCCCAAAGATTTGTTTTAAAAAAAATCACATTTGCTAATTCCAATATAGTGAACTTTGCACCATCTTCACTGTGGTGTCTCAGCTCTGCCGGATGAGTTGCCTGCTTCTGACTTTTGCAGTTCACCCTTCTTTGGGGTCAGTCCTGTGATCTTTTCTATCAGCTCCTTTCCTTTTGACTTGTAGGAGCGTGTGTCCCTCCAGCCAGGAATTTCATCAGCTCCAGGTGGGGGAGAGAGGGTTGATGCCAACAAGCTACCCTGAGGCAAAAGTTACCTGTGCCTTACATCCACTAGGACTGTACATGGAATTGGCTGCTCAAGTTAGTGATTTTGGTGTAAAAAGACAATTATAGTTGTAGAGCAGAAGCAGCCCAGGGAGTGAACCTAACAGACAGTGATCAAGTGATCTCTCTCCTGCCATCCATCTCCATCCTCTGACAAACAGAGGCTAGGGTCACCATTCCTTACCCATCCTGGCTAATAGCCATTAATGGACTTAACCTCCATGAATTTATTCAGTTTTCTTTTAAACCCTGTTATAGTCCTAGCCTTCACAACCTCCTCAGGTAAGGAGTTCCACAGGTTAACGGTGCGCTGTGTGAAGAAGAACTTCCTTTTATTTGTTTTAAACCTGCTGCCTATTAATTTCATTTGGTGGCCCCTAGTTCCTGTATTATGGGACTAAATAAATAACTTTTCCTTATCTACTTTCTCCACATCACTCATGATTTTATATACCTCTATCATATTCCCTCTTAGTCTCCTCTTTTCCAAGCTGAAAAGCCCTAGCCTCTTTAATATGGGACCCGTTCCAAACCCCTAATCATTTTAATTGCCCTTCTCTGAACCTTTTCTAATGCCAGTATATCTTTTTTGAGATGAGACGACCACATCTGTACATAGTATTCAAGATGTGGGCATACCATGGAGTTATATAAGGGTAATAATATAGTCAGTCTTATTCTTTATCCTCTTTTTAATGATTCCTAACATCCTGTTTGCTTTTTTGACCGCCTCTGCACACTGCGTGGGCGTCTTCAGAGAACTATCCACGATGATTCCAAGATCTTTTGCCTGATTGGTTGTAACTAAATTAGTCCCGATCATATTTTATGTATAATTGGAGTTATTTTTTCCAATATGCATTACTTTACATTTATCCACATTAAATTTCATGTGCCATTTTGTTGCCCAATCACTTAGTTTTGTGAGCTCTTTTTGAAGTTCTTCACAGTCTGCTTTGGTCTTAACTATCTTGAGCAGTTTAGTATCATCTGCAAACTTTGCCACCTCACTTTTTACCCCTTTCTCCAGATCGTTTATGAATAAGGTGAATAGGATTGGTCCTAGGACTGACCCTTGGGGAACACCACTAGTTACCCCTCTCCATTCTGAGAATTTACCATTAATTCCTACCCTTTGTTCCCTGTCTTTTAACCAGTTCTCAATCCATGAAAGGACCTTCCCTTTTATCCCATGACAGCTTAATTTATGTAAGAGCCTTTGGTGAGGGACCTGGTCAAAGGCTTTCTGAAAATCTAAGTACACTATGTCCACCAGATCCCCCTTGTCCTCATGTTTGTTGACCCCCTCAAAGAACTCTAATAGATTAGTAAGACACGATTTCCCTTTACGGAAACCGTGTTGACTTTTGCCCAACAATTTATGTTCTTCTATGTGTCTGACAATTTTATTCTTTACTATTGTTTCAACTAATTTGCCCGGTACCGATGTTAGACTTACTGGTCTGTAATTGCCGGGATCACCTCTAGAGCCCTTTTAAAATATTGGCGTTACATTAGCTAACTTCCAGTCATTGGGTACCGAAGCCAATTCAAAGGACAGGTTAAAAACCATTGTTAATAGTTCCGCAACTTCACATTTGAGTTCTTTCAGAACTCTTGGGTGAATGCCATCTGGTCCTGGTGACTTGTTAATGTTGAGTTTATCAATTAATTCCAAAACCTGCTCTAGTGACACTTCAGTCTGTGACAGTTCCTCAGATTTGTCACCTACAATTTGGCAATGTTTATGCTCCTTTCTAGGATTTGACTTCCACTTTTTAAAGGAAGTCTTTTTGTCTCTCACTGCTTCTTTTACATGGTTGTTAAGCTCCGGTGGCTCGTTTTTAGTTCTTTTACTGTGTTTCTTAAATTGGGGTATACATTTAAGTTGGGCCTCTATTATGGTGTCATAAAAGTGTCCATGCAACTTACAGGAATTTCACTTTAGTCACTGTACCTTTTAATTTCTGTTTAACTAACCCCCTCATTTTTGTATAGTTCCCCTTTTTGAAATTAAATGCCACAGCATTGGGCTGTTGAGCTGTTCTTCCCACCACAGGGATGTTAAATGTTATTATATTATGCCGTTTATTTCGAGCAACTGCAGTTATTCAGGAGAGTACAGACAGGCAGAGTTTCCCCTCCCGAGGTAGGTCTCGGTTAGATAAACAATTAAGGCAAGCATTTATACCTTTTGTGACATATAGTAAGGAGCAACAACTGCATTTTGTTTGTACATATTCCTTTCTGATAGCTTACTTCTCTCAGCAATTTCTGCTACAATCTGCATTCTATTCTTATCTAACACAAGGTTGAAAACCAGCATCTCTTACAGTTCTTTTCCGCTCGCCCACGCCCTGCTTGGAAGTCTCCCGTTATTAGCTGTTAGTTAGCCTGGTAAATATCAAGTCCCTGAGAAAACACAGTTATACGAAGCGAAACAAAATCACAAACAGAAATGTCATTGGAAATTCAAAAATTAAAAAGGAAAATGCAATTCCCATGACTTCATTGTATCTGGGCCATTCCTGTATCGAGAGTACCCGCTAAGGGCCCTGTGTGCTTATGGGAAACCTGGAGGAACTCATAGCACAGCCTGGACATGAAACTCAAATGCTCCCAGGTGCCACAGTAAAACCCTTTCCCTGCTGTGGTGATGATGATTTTATGAAAATATGCTAATGAGTGTGAATATAATGTAACTGGAACATGCTTCATGCAAAAGGTCTCTTGTGCAGTATCATTACAAAGCTTATTATCTACTGTGTGTGTTCAGCCTATTTGTATGAACCGATCATTCCTGTATCTGAAGCTAGAAATATGAACTATAACTCTGAGGTCCTGTTGTAATGATGCAAAGTGTGGGCCATTAATAGTGGTTTGGACTCTTGATGGCTCCCATTAACCAGGACAATTGACTGGAGATGGCTCTGTCCTGCACCATCTGTGAGTCAGGCCAGGAACAATGAAGGCTTGGGGTCTCACAGGGCATGTGACCATGTCACCTGGTACAGGAATCCATCTTAAACCTGGGGCTTTTCCCCAGGAGCGAGACAAAAGATTCCTACCTTGTACCAAAGCTGTATAAGGGGGTGGAACAGAAGAAAGGTGGCTGCAGTCATGAGAAATCCCCTAGCTACCACCTGAGCTGGAACAAGGACTATACCAGGTGAAAAGATTGGGCCCAGACAAGAAATAAGTCTAGTCTGCAAAAGAAGCTTATTGGAAGATCTCTGAGGGTGAGATTTTATCTGTATTGAGTTTCATACTGTATTAGTCTTAGACTTGCATGTTTTTGTTTTATTTTGCTCTATGGAGTATACAAACTCCACAGAGAAGGAAAAGTTAATGCCTTAGAAAAATCTGTGTGTGTTAGAGTGTCTTGGAACCACTCTCCTATAGCTTCTTTTCTCTGATTTCCTTTAGAAAATCTGAAGCAGGGAGCAGAAAACCATTGTCTTTTCTGAGGTGTGAGCTCAGGACCTACTGAGTATGAGACTGACATGCTGCCAACTATGCTAAGAAGGCCCAGGAAAATGTTTAGGCTCAGTGCATATAGGACCCTCCTACAGCAGTGACTGGAGCAGGGAAGGAACTGGAAGAAGCAGAGAGATCTGGTGCCCACAGACCTGTCCTGGCATCTTTCTCAGCAGCAAAGAAATCAATTTTCCCTTCCAGTGAACAATCTGCTGGAACTAATGGCAGCACAGGGGCGATGTTTCTAAAGTATGCACCCACCTCTACATTTTAGAACTTACTCTCCTTTTTCTAGTATAGCACTTTGTATATGAATTAGGCAAAACAAACTACACAGGTAAGAGAAACAAGGGCTTGAGAGAAAGCTTGAACTCATAACCCCAACAGATGGCCCCTCTGCACTAACCAGTTGCACCCCTGAAGATGTTTTTTAAACACATTTGGGAAGCAGGCAGTTATCAGTCTCTGTGGTTCACACCTTTGCCTGGTAATTGAAAGGCTGCTGGTTCAAACTTAACTCAAGATGCGGCTTTTCAGCTATGAGACTCCAGTACATTTTAACAGGAAGAAAATCTCCTCTATTCTGGCTTTGCCCCATTTGACTCCTTCTGCCCATCTTCTCCCCCTCCCCCAGTCTCTTTCCTTCCCCACTGGGGCCATGCAGAGAGGAGCCCCAGTCAGTCTCTGTCACAGAGAGTCTGTATCCCATAAAGGGAGGGAGGGAGGGTTTACTTTAAAACACTGATAATGGGGCGGGGAGTGGTGTGCGTGGTTAGGGGGGGAAAGGATGGAGAACTAACAGTGGGGCACAGAGAGATTCCCCCAGATTTGGGAGCTCCCCTGCTGCCCCCCATCAGCCAGCTGTGAGAAGAACAACTGTGGTGGTGGGGGGGGTCTCCACATGCTGCCCCCGCCCCAACTGCCAACTATGGAAATGGGAGCTGCAGGGGTGGAGTCTGCGGGCAGCGGTGCACAGAGACGCCCGAGGCCCTCCCGCTTATGGGCTGCTGCCAGAGGTGGGTGCACGTTGCTTTTGGAAGATGCCAGAGGTAAATGCTGCACCCCTCACCCTCTCCTGCACCCAGAACCCCCTGCCCCAGCCCAGACCCCACACCTGTACCCAAACTCCCTCCAAGAGCCTGCCCCCCACACCCACTCCTGCACCCCAACCCTCTGACTGAGCCCAGACCCTGCACCCAAACTCTCCCAGAGCCCAACCCCTCTCTCTCCCACAACCAAACTCCTTCCCAGAGCCTTACACAGGTGTGTGTGGCAGGTGGGGCAGGACTTGGTCCCATTCTGGGCACCACCAAAAATTATACAAACCTGACACCCCTGTCCAGCCCGACCTTCTGCTGATGCACCTCAGCCCACAACCGTGCAGGGTTTGAAGCTTTCGTTGCTTAAATTCCAGGACACGGAGGGATTTCAGCTCCCCTTTGCCCAGAGGGAACCTTCACCCCACTCCTAACCAGGTTCTTGTCCATGGGATCACTGTAGGGGGGCTGGGTCCCTCGGTGTCTTTTCTCTCTCTAGGACAGGCCTGGGTGCAATAACTGGGGGCATCTGAGCACCCAGGACCTTCTGTGGGGCTGCCATTCCCCTTCCCCTTCTGTGGTCCCATCTGTCATTGACTCCAGCCTTTTTTCTATCCATCGTCAGCACCATCCCAAGCCAGCAGCACTCGCCTCAAAAAGACAAAGAGTCCCATGGCACCTTACAGACTAACAGACCTATTGGAGCATAAGCTTCCGTGGGTGAATCCCACTTCGTCAGGTGAATGTAGTGGAAATTTGCAGGGGCAGGTATAAGTATGCAGGCAAGAAGCAAGCTAGAGATAAGGAGGTTAGTTCAATCAGGGAGGATGAGACCCTCTTCTAGCAGTTGAGGTGTGATCACCAAGGGAGGAGAAACTGCTTTTGTAGTTGGCTAGCCAGGCACAGAATTCCCACTCCATTCATCTGACGAAGTGGGGATTCACCCACGAAAGCTCATGCTCCAATACGTCTGTTAGTCTAGAAGGTGCCACAGGGCTCTGTCGCCTTTTACAGATCCAGACTAACGGCCACCCCTCTGATACTCAAAAAGACAGTGTCCCCTGCTGGGAGTAAATCACTGACCTCTCTCTACCCTGCCCCTCTGTTTCCTTGCCTCTCAGTCTGTGCAGATGGGACCTTTCCCTCCAGTGCTGGAGGATTCGCCCTTCTCATCTACCATTGTCCCAAGCAGCACAGCGGGTGGGAATCTTAAACGTACCGAGGTGACTTAGGAGCAGAACCCCCCCAGACCTTCCATGCAATTGTCACTTGCCCCTCACTGAGCAGGACTGAAACTGGTGCAGGGAGACTAGTGGGCCACATCCCCTCTGGGCATGAGCAAAGCAGCAGGGTGAAAAAATGATCATGGAGATGCTGGGGATTGAACCGAGGGCCTCATATATGCAAAGCATGTGCTCAACCACTGAGCTACATCCCCTAGCAGGTTATGTTTGCTATGGGTTACACTCAGAGCCCTCCTGTTTCCAGAGCATCCAGTGACCTATAAGCTTCACGAGAAGCCCATTCCCCTCTCTGAGGACCAATCCTGCTCTCCTGGAGGTGACTTGTTCATAGGGGTCACTTTTCAGCAGGGCCAGATTCTATGTGTGGGGTAGAGAGAGTGGATGCCCTGGTCTCAGGGTGCAGAGATACACTCAGCCATCTCCCCTGCATTGGGTTGGGGGTGCTGCAATCGCCTGCTGCAAGGTCATGGTGGGGGATGCTGTGAGCAGCTCAACACCTCACTCTGGTGGCAGAAGTGGTGTGCGGAGCTCCAGGTGTTTCTAGGATCTGCTATTTCCACCTGCCTGTAAACTCCAGCTTTCCCCAGCACATTCACTGCGGTTCAATTGGGTCAGTTTCCATGGCTGAAGAGCAAAGAATGGCTCCCAGTTTCCCTTCTATCGGCAGCAGGATTAGCCTGTGTCAGTGGTTAATGAGGTGGATCTAGTTGTAGATTGTTATTCGTTCCCCACCTTGACAATTCACACAGTCCCTTTCCCAGGCAGATTCCCAGTACCTCAGTGATCCTGGTAGCAGGGTTGGGTCCTGAGATTTTCAGGGTTCTTTTCCCCTCCACCTGGAGTGAACTCAGCTTTTCCCCATCCCAGACAATCCATGAAATAACAACAGCAGCATAAAGAAAGAGGGGAGGTAAAAGCAGCAAAGAATCCTGTGGCACCTTATAGACTAACAGACGTTTTGCAGCATGAGCTTTCGTGGGTGAATACCCACTTCTTCGGATGCAAGTAGTGGAAATTTCCAGGGGTAGGTATATATATGCAAGCAAGAAGCAAGCTAGAGATAACGAGGTTAGTTCAATCAGGGAGGATGAGGCCCTGTTCTAGCAGTTGAGTGAAAACCAAGGGAGGAGAGACTGGTTCTGTAATTGGCAAGCCATTCACAGTCTTTGTTTAATCCTGAGCTGATGGTGTCAAATTTGCAGATTAACAGGAGCTCAGCAGTTTCTCTTTGAAGTCTGGTCCTGAAGTTTTTTTGCTGCAGGACGGCCACCTTAAGATCTGCTATTGTGTGGCCAGGGAGGTTGAAGTGCTCTCCTACAGGTTTTTGTATATTGCCATTCCTAATATCTGATTTGTGTCCATTTATCCTTTTCCTTAGAGACTGTCCAGTTTGGCCGATGTACATAGCAGAGGGGCATTGCTGGCATATGATGGCATATATTACATTGGTGGACGTGCAGGTGAATGAACCGGTGATGGTGTGGCTGATCTGGTTAGGTCCTGTGATGGTGTTGCTGGTGTAGATATGTGGGCAGAGTTGGCATCGAGGTTTGTTGCATGGGTTGGTTCCTGAGCTAGAGTTACTATGGTGCAGGGTCCATAGTGGGAGGGAAAGAGTGGGAGGGAACATCTCACGGCCAGGGCTGGATGTGCCCAGAGCCCCCTGCTTGTCCATTGTTTCCATGGAATTTGGCCCCCTGCTTTGCACAAGGGACAGAGAAAGATCTTGCTGTTCCTGTGTCTGTGCAAAGAAAATTGTGCTTCTGTATGAAAAGAGAGGCGGGAAATGGGCCCATGATGGATTAAGGATTAAGAGCAAAGGACAATGATGGGAAGGTTCACAATTGACTCAGTAGTTGCATACAAAGGTGCACGTTTGGCAGTTACACTGGGAAATTCTGGCTCCTTCTGAGGCTCAGGTTGGCCACCCCGGTCTAGGTGTAGAAGTTACAACGTTTAAACTTGAAAGAGGGGCCAATTTCCCCATCATTTCACACCTTTACACCCAAACACGATGACTTTCTGAATGAACCCTCCTCGTTCAGCCAGAAGATCTTGGGGTGGATGTAGGAGTCACTGGGTAAAAATCTCTGGACTCTGTTCTGAATCAGGTCAGAGCAGAGGTACCTAGTGATCTAGTCTGGCTGTAAAATCTATAGATCAACACCATTAATATGAAATTAATCCTCAGAAACGGCTGTTCCCCAGCCAGACCCCAGCCTGTTGAAGAAGGGAAGAAGGAAGATGTCCTTCTCCCCCTGGAGGAACTGGGCTCTGCGCTTTGGACAGAAAGGAGGGGAAGGAAATGGCCACACGATGGCAGCAGAACCTAAGAAATGAAACACAATAGGCTTATGTCCACACTGCAATGTAACACCCAGGGCTGCCCCATACCAGCTCAGGCTCCCGGGGCTTGGGCTGTGGGGTGGTAAATTTGCAGTGTAGACATCTCGGCTCAGGCTCAATAACGGGCTCTGAGACCCCACAAGGCTGGGAGGGAGTGTAGCAAGTAAAAAAGGTAGAACGGCAGTGGAGTACTACCCTAGTCTCAATGGCATTTCTCCATCGGTCTTTCTGCTTTGGGGCAGGGACAATAACACGTCCTGCTGCATTCGTTATTTCAAAGGGCGGTTTAGGATTTTCATTCTCACACATGGTGCACGAAGCAGGACTCAACCCTCAGTGTAAACTAAATGAGCCGCCCATGGATTCTGGCAACCACAATGAGCATTTGGTGTGAGAGCTCAGACCTGCCCCTGTCCCAGAGGGTCGGGGTCATCTGTGAGGGGACTGGACCACTGATCTATCAGCTCCTAACTCCCAAACTTTCAGTAACTCTATCCTCAGTGCCTGTGAGTGTAATTTAAACCATCAAAAGAGTCATAGTGGGCTAGACCATAGTCTGGACTTCGGGTCTGGAAAAGAGCTGGCACAATCCATAGACCAGGTTGTTATATAAAATGCACATGGATTTTAACCCTTCACATACAGTAATGGGAAAGTTCTTGGTTCAGGCTTGTAGCAGTGATGGAATAAACTGCAGGTTCAATAAACAGCTGGGATGGGTCATTCAGTCCTTTGTCTAGAGCTTCAGTTTGTAGCAAAGTCCCTCCAGAGGTATGAAGCAGGATTGGAGACAACGCATCAGCCTTTTATAGTCTCTTGCCATGTGGTCTTTGCTTTCTTTGTCCCAAGGACACTCTATCCAGCACGTAGCATAGAAAAATATTAGAGTTCTGTCCATAGGCAGGTCCCTGCATACCTTGCTGAGTCACAAGGCGTATCTGCCTTCTCTCAATGGGTCGATTGTAGAGCTGATGGTCCTTAATGGGCCATCAAGCAGGCTAGGCAGAACTGACACCAACTTGTCTGGGGTGTTCCCCCGGAAGCAGAGCACAAGTTTGAAATATGGACAGAACAGAGCCAATACTTATAACGTCAACTACAAAAATGACACACATCTAGAGATGGCATCATTATAATCAGCCAATCAGAACCTCTCCATAGACCCCTTACATGACAACCTTTCTACAATATTGGCTGCAAATATAGAACAGCGGTCGCAACAGTGATCTATACAGTTACAGATTATGTCAATAACGTCACAGGAGGTGACATGGCATCAGCGAGACTGATACTGGAATACTGCCTCCAGTTTTGGTGTCCTCAGTTTAAAAAGATGTTGTGAAACTGCAGCTGGGGCAGCAAAGAGCCACCAAATGTCCTGAGGGCTGGAGAAAAATGCCTTCTAGTGAGCTATTGAAAGAGCTCAACCTGTTTAGCTTATCAAAAGAAGATTGAAAGGTGACTTCATTGAAGTGTTGAAGTGCCTTAATGGAGAGAAAATAGTGGGTATTAAAGGGCTCTTGAATCGAGCAGAGAAAGGCATAACAAGATCCAATGGCTGGAAGGTGAAAAGAGACAAATTCATATTGCAACTAAGGCACAAATATTCAACAGCGAGGATGATTCATCACAGGAACAAGCTACCAAGGAAAGTGGTGGATTCTCCATCTCCTGATGTCATTTCATGAAGACTAGATGCCTTTCTGGAATGTGTTTGCCCCAAAAGTAGTTATTGTGTCATACAGGAGGCCTGTGATATGCAGGGGGTCAGATTAGATGCTCTAATGGTCTCTTCTGGCCATAAAGTCAACTAATTTCTGAAAAACTGAGTGTAGCATTGGGAGCAGCATCTGATGTTTCCCTGTCTAGCCGGCTTGCTGCCTAGAACGAACGCTCCTTGAGTGGGGTGATCCCCAGGGAGTAGCTCAAACCTGCAAAGTGCCTGGCCAGGGGCAGGACATTAGCCCAGCAAGGGAGGGGTGTGGCAGTGACATCACAAAGGCCTTTGGCAGGACCTCAGCCTATTGGTCCACGGTGGTGGGGAGGTGGTGACCTCACAGAGAGATGCTGACATCAGCCAGGCAGGACCGGGGCGAGGGACCAGGGAAACCTCAGAGACCCCTGTGGCTTTGCTTCAGCAAGTCTCCTTCTCCAGGTCTCTCTTTGAGGACTGAGAGAGTATTCGGGTTCACGGATGTGAGCGCCAGGAGGAACCTCTTTCGAGTTTTCTCCTTCCCTTTTAGTGATTTTACTAGAAAACAGCCGTCCCTGTTTAGAAGGTAAGAGCCTCCTCAAGGTTTGAAACCTGTTCAGTCCGATCCATCTGGTGAGAGTTGAATTCTAGGAATGGAAAACACGAGCTTAAGGAGGCAGAATTTTATTGCGCACCTGGGATTTTGTCCCTTAGAATCACTGGGGACATTAGGGTTTGTCCTTTTTGTTTCACCTTTTCCTCCATCCCTCCCTCCCTCCTTTCTCTTCGTCTCTTGCTTCCTTTGTCCTTTCTCCTGTTCCCCTCCCAACACCAGGAGGGTGTGTGTGTGTGTGTGTTGCGGGGGAGTGCTCTGCAGCTCCCACTGTGGGAGGTCCACCCAATAATGTGGGGCTGAAATAGTGCTCGGGCAGTGATCCCCACCAGTGACCTGGGCCATTCTTTGGGCTCTCTGGTGAGAACCCTCAGCCTCCCGTCCTCAGTCTCTACCCTGATTGGCTGAGCAGGGGGTTATTGACAGGGACGAGACTCAGGTCCTTGTTGGTCTCTTTTAAGACCAAGTAAATAAGTCAGAACCAGTTAGATGTTTGATAAATTTTGCTGCTTCTCTGGAGGGCCACCCAGAGAATTCAGGGGGCCTGGGGCAAAGAAATTTTGGGGGCCCCTCTTATAAAAAAATTGCAATACTATATTCTCCTGGGGGCCCTTGCAGGGCCCAGGGCAAATTGCCCCACTTGCTCCCCACCACGGGCGCCCCTGGGAAAAATAAACCTTCCGCATCTCGGCACAAACCCAGTTTTGAGAAAACTTCTTTACAAGGTATCACTGGTTCTCAGCATCAGCTAGTGCTAACAGGCACTAAAGCTCATTAAAAAGGTTGGACAAATATTTTCCATCAAAACTTTTTCTGGATCGAAAACTAGGGGTTTTTAAAAAGCAGAAAAAAATCACGGACAATGTCTGCTTTCCTTCAAAATTTGTTGTGGTTTTTTTGATTGAAAAGCTGAAATTAGTCTGCCAAAACCTGAACATGGTTTGAGGTTTCAGAAGTGTGTGGCCAAATATTTGCTGCTTGCTGTGTTTGATTGTTTAAAGAAACAATAAAAAAATTCTGCTTAAAAAAATATCCAAAACTTTTGAACCACCTCAGCTTGTGACCGAACACCTGAGCCAGGTGTTTCTGATACTCTGCTGGCTTCCTTGACTCATATCTGTCTCCATAACTTTGGGTTCATTTAGGTTAGAACATAAGAACAACCATACTGGGTCAAACCAAAGGCCATCCTGCCCAGTATCCTGTCTACTGACAATGGCCAATGCCAAGTGCCCCAGAGGGAGTGAACCTATCAGGTAATGATCAAGTGATCTCGCTCCTGCCATCCATCTCCACTCTCTGTGAAACAGAGGCTAGGGACACCATTCCTTACCCATCCTGGCTAATAGCTAATGGGGGAGAGAGATAGCTCAGTGGTTTGAGCATTGGCCTGCTAAACCCAGGGTTGTGAGCGCAATCCTTGAGGGGGCCACTTAGGGATCTAGGGCAAAATGAGTACTTGGTCCTGCTAGTGAAGGCAGGGGGCTGGACTCAGTGACCCTTCAGGGTCCCTTCCAGTTCTAGGAGACAGGTATGTCTCCATTAATTTTACAGGGGTTGGACTAGATGACCTCCTAAGGTCCCTTACCAACCCTGAGATTCTATGATTCATTAATGGACTTAATCTCCATGCATTTAGCTGTTTCTTAGAGACTGGCTCCATGTGGTCCCTCACAAACTGGAGACGGTTACTGTGGGTTTGTCTTTAGTATAGCTTATGTACATACTCCACGAACTGAGCATTTGAGCTTGTTCCAGAATCTGGGATGAGCCTATGTTGTCAAAACTGAAATGCTCAAAATAGCACATGCATGTGAATGGACACACGGTGCTAAAATTAAATTAACCCAGGGGTTCTCAAACTGGAGGTCAGGACCCCTCACGGGGTCACGAGGTTATTACTGGGGGTCGTGAGCTGTCAGCCTCCACCTCAAACCCCGCTTTGCCTCCAGCATTTATAATAGTGTTAAATATATAAAAAAGTGTTTTCAATTTATAAGGGTGGGGGGTCGCACTCAGAGGTTTGCTATGTGAAAGGGTCACCAGGACAAAAGTTTGAGAACCACTGAATTAACCCCTCTGAAGCCTCAGGGAATGCAGGGGAGGGGGGGTCTCCCTTGGTAGAGTTGGGAAGGATATTGCTCTTCTCATGTGATCCCTCCCCCCAGTGGCTAATTTTAAATGAAGCTACCCTACCCTGGCATGAATCTCCCTATGGCACTGAAATTACATGTAGACTATAATCTGGCATTTGAGAAGTGACAGGGACGGTGGCCCTAACGGAAAAGCTAACAGCTTGGCTCTTCTGCAAGCCTCAAACTGCTGAATGAGCTTTAGGGTGGGGAAGGCTGTGCTTCCCCAAACAGCCTGGCCCTGCCCCCATCCGACCTCCACCCACTTCCTGCCCCCGACTGCCCACCCCCCCTCAGAATCCCTGACCCATCCTGCTCCTTGTCCCCTCACTGTCCCCCAGAGACCCCCACCCCCCCAACCACCACCCCGGGACCCCACCCCTGCTCCCTGTTCCCTATCCACACCCCCCGCTGAGTCCTGACAGACCCCCCAGAACACCCACAATCCAACCCCCCTGATCCCTGTCCCCTGACCGCCCCCCCGACCTCTGCCCCCTCCCTGTGCCCTGACTGTCCCCAGGACTCCCTGCCCCTTAGCCAACCCCCCTGGCCCCAGCCCCTTACCCCCGGCTCCCGCCTCACCCGGAGCCTCAGCGCCTCGCTGAACAGCTGCAGCGTGTCTCCGGCGGGGCCTGAGCTCCGCCCTGCTCAGAGCCGCGTGGGGAGGGGGCGGGGCTGGGAGCTCCAGGCCGAGCGGAGGCAGCTGAGCTCAGCCCGGAGCTCACAGCCCTGCCCCCTCCCCACGCGGCTCTGAGCGGGCGGGGCTCAGGGACCCCACCGGGGCCATGCTGCGGCGCTGTCTGAGGACGTCGCTTGATGCGCTGAAGCTCCAGGAGAGGGGCGGAGGCGGGAGCCTCAGCTGTTCTCTTGGGGGCCCCTGCAGAGCCCGGGGCCCATTGCCCCGTTTCCCTCCCCCCCGCGGCGGCCCTGCAATGCACAGAGCAAGTTTTTGCTGTGACACTGGGCAGACTTTTAAAACACAGCAGGGTTTATTAGTCAACTGAAACACAGCACTGGAAAGTCCTTAGATCAGCACAGGGAAGTGAAGAAGACAATATAGTCCATACTGGCCAATGCCCTTGAGCCAGGCTGCTGTAGAAAACACTTTGGTTTCCTTTCACTGTGCCTGTCCATTTGCCTTCACTCCGGTAGAGCTCCCTGCATCTGCGAGCCCAGTTCTTCCTGCTCCCAAAAACATAAGTCCATGTGTGCTTCACTCAGCCCAGCTGAGATACACAGGTGACAATCATTCCCTTGTCTCTGTCGGGTATTCCATTGATGTAGGTTGGTCCCAGCCTGTCCTTAATGACCCATTCATATCACCCCATGACAGCTACATGACAAAATACCTCATGTCTCCTGCTCATTCTAATCATAGCAATACCAGTCACAGACGGAAACGGAGGTGTGTATTGGCACATACAAGTATCACTGAAATTCCCACCTCTCTCACACACACACTGCTCACAGCCCCTGGAGAGAAAGCAAAGCACAGGAACTGGACGTTAGTCCAGTGAACACAGTGGAGGACAAGCTGCAATCCTCACACCCTGGTGAAAAAGGAGAGGCATGTGAGTCCCTATCCAAGCGCGTGCCCGGGGTGGCAAGCTGCAGGGGCCGCCCTGGAGGTCCCTATGAGGGCGGCAGTCAGGCAGCCTTCGGCGGCTTGCCTGCGGGAGGTCTGCCGGTCCTGCGGATTCGGCGGCAATTCGGCGACAGGTACATTATGTAGATTGATCCTTGCCTATGATTTCAATTATAACTGTCTCCATTCAATCAAGTTTGTGTGTTTCACCAAATTTCATCTTCTCCATTAACGGTGAGTAGCCATGTACAAGGGCGAGTTGTACCCCAATACGTCATCTTATCGGTGTAAAAACTGTCCAGGCTACACCACCACCCTGTGACATCATCAACGAAGTGCCTATGTGTGCCTGGGTAGGGGCCCTGCTCTGGGAGGGAGGATGCAGCAAGGACTCAGGATCGGTGTCCGGGGTCTCTGTGCACAGAGATGGGGAGGTTATACGGGGAGGGGGGTAATGAGCGGGAGAGGGAGGTCAAGAGTTAAAATAATATTTGGGGAAAACATGTATATAAGTGAAACAGAACAGAAAGAAAACTGGAGTGCAGGCTCTAAAACAACAAGGTTTGGGTAGGGATTCAGGGTTAAAGGTCTGGGATCCCCCACAGCTCTAGATCCCCAAACCTCTCCTCCCTCCAGGGCCGGCTCTAGTTTTTTTGCCGCCCCAAGCGGCACATAGTTCAGATTCCTGTTCCATTAATAATAAAAGTTTACATGTTTAAAGCACTTACCGACTGATCCTTCCCGATTCAGGGTCCGGGTTAACGGCCGGGGAGGGTTGTTGGGGGATCTCCGTGACGGTGATGAATAGATCCTGGTTGTCGGGGAAACCAGCGTTGTAAGCGCTGTCGCCTGCCTCGTCCTCCACAAACCCTTCCTCATCTTCCCCATCCGCGAACATCGCCGAGGAACTGGCCGTCGACACTGTCCCATCGTCAGAGTCCACGGTCACTGGTGGGGCAGTGGTGGCAGGCTCCGTAGCGTCCGTTTGCCGCTTTGGTCTTCTGGTAGCCTTATCTCAGGTCCTTGATTTTCACGCGGCGCTGCGTTGCTTCCCGGCTGTCATGGCTCAGGAGACCTTCTCGTAGGTCTTTGCATTCCGTTTTTTGGAGCGCAGCTCTGAAAGCACAGACTCCTTGCCCCACACACCGATCAGATCCAAGACTTCCCAGTCAGTCTATGCTGGGGCCCTCTTTCTATTCAGAGATTGCATGAACTCCTCTGCTGGAGAGCTCTGCATCGTTGCCGGTGCTGCTGAGCTCACCCCGATGTCCAACCAGGAAATGAGATTCAAACTCAGGGCCGCCCAGAGGATTCCGGGGGCCCGGGGTCTTCGGCAGCGGGGGGCCCCTTCCGTTCCGGGACCCGCCGCCAAAGTGCCCCGAAGACCCGCGGCGGGGGGGGGGGGTCCCCGCCGCGGGCCTTTGGGGCACTTCGGCGGCGGGTCCCGGAACAGAAGGGGCCCCCCGCCGCCGAAGACCGGGCTGCGCTTCCGCCGCGGCGGCGGCAGGTCGCACTTCGGCGGCGGCGGTGGCGGTGGCAGGTCCCGCGTCCCCCCCCCGCCCCCGGCCTCTTACCCCCCTCCCCGCCCCGGCCCCTTACCCGAGCGCGTCTCCGGCGGGGCCTGAGCTCCGTCCCGCTCAGAGCCGCGTGGTGAGGGGGCGGGGCTGTGAGCTCCACGCCCAGCGGAGGCAGCTGCCCCGCCCCCTCCCCACGCCGCTCTGAGCGGGGCAGGGCTCAGGCCCCGTTGGAGCTCCCAGCCCCGCCCCCTCACCGTGGGGCTCAGGGGCTCGGCTGGAGACTCGGTGCTTGATGCGCTGAGGCTCCAGGAGAGGGGCGGAGGCGGGAGCCTCCGCTCTTCTCTTGGGGGCCCCTGCGGAGCCCGGGGCCAGGGGCAAATTGCCCCCTTTGCCCCCCCCTCTGGGCGGCCCTGTTCAAACTGGCCAGACAGGAAAAGGAATTCAAATTTCCCCGGGGCTTTTCCTGTGTGGCTGATCAGAACATCCAAGCTCGGACTGCTGTCCAGAGCGTCAACAGAGTGGTGCACTGTAGGATAGCTCCCGGAGCTACAAAGATCGATTTGCATCCACACCTAGCCTAATTCGACATGGCCATGTCGAATTTAGCGCTACTCCCCTTGTCGGGGAGGAGGACAGAAGTCGAACTAAAGAGCCCTCTATGTCGAATTAAATGGCTTCCTGGTGTGGACGGGTGCACGGTTAATTCAAATTAACGCTGCTAAATTTGAATTAAAGTCCTAGTGTGGACCAGGCCTGAGATTTCCCAAGAACTTCAAGCAAAATACACCAGTTTCATAAAACAGATTTATTAACTACGGAAAGATGGAGTTTTAAGGATTATAAGTGGTAGGCATAAAAGATCAAAGTAAGTTACCATGGAAATTAAAGATAAATTCACAATCTAAACTTTACACCTTATTACACTAGGCCGTAGTTCGGTTATGCCACAGGAAGGCTTAATGCTCGAGCTGCAGTGCATGCTGGGCAGGCTTAAGGCCGGGCTCCCCATGGCAGGAGAGAAGAAGACGACTCGGCCCCTGGAGGGGCAGGCTGGGGCTTCCTGGATCCCATTTGCTCACAGCCAGTGCCCTGCCCCCACTCCCAAGTCATTAATGGCACCCCCAGGTCAGCCAGAATGGAGCAGCGGTTTTCACTCCACCAAGTCCACTTATGGCTTACAGGCAACTCCCAGACCCACCATGTCGGCCAGAAAGGAGCCCACTCAGCCTCGCCATTGCTGCTTTTCCTTCCCCCCAGAACCCCACTTCTCCTGGGCTGCAAGGAGCCACTCCTGGGATGCCAACAGGCAGGCACAGGATTCTGCCTCCCAGCAGCCAACCGCACCTCCTCCGGCTTTGCAGAACAAATGGTGACGCTCTACTAACCCCATCTAGCCGCAATGATGTGCTTACTTTCTGCCCTGCCTTTCTCAGCTCGACTTTCCTCTTTTGCCCCATTCCTGCCTCACTTCCTCCTTTGGCAAGTCACGCAGAGGAGGCCAGCAGGAAGAGCCGGCCTCCACCGACCAACCTCCCAGGGCAGAGGAGGCCAAGCCACAAGCCTCCAAAAGGTAACACGCCGCACTCCTCTAGGTTCTCCAGCCTGATACCAAGGTGCTTTCTCCACTGCTGTCCACCCTCTGTCATGCAGGGGTTGGAGTTATCCCACGGACAGGCCAATAGGAGGAGAAGGAACATCTTCCTGAACAGCAAGGGGATCTGGCAAAAGGAAGCCAGCATGTTTCTGCCTGGTTTTGAACCAGGGACCTTTTGCGTGTTAGGCAAACGTGATAACCACTACACTACAGAAATGCCATCTGCTTGGCTGTTGCTTATCCTAGTGCAGACCGATGGACAAACCTGGAGACAGTGGTGACAGCCCTTCAATGGGTCAGCTGGCAGAGCAGAGGACTGGAGCGGGCGCTCAGGAAGTCGTCCTTACGTCGCCCTTGTGACTCCAGCTTGAGGGAGAGCTTCTTTTTCTTCCCCTTGCTGACAAAGAGCAAGAGAAGAATGAAAGGTCAGGTGGCCCAACTCGGTGCAGAAGCCCATGCTGTCTTTTCCTGCTGCATAGCCTGAAATGAGGGACTCGTGGCAGTTAAAGGAACTGCTGCACTTTCAGAAAACATCCCACCCGTGCACAAAACGAGATAGAAGAGCCTGTTAGTCTAGCACGCTCCCAACTGAACTACTTCAGCAGCTGCTCGGTTTCTTTTTGGCCTCCTGCTTTTCTGTCTGGGATGTTGTTGTCAGCTGTGGCACAGAAAAAGGACGTCATTGCGAGCGGCCCATGAAGACAAGATTCACTTTTGCCTTCCTTGCTCGGCTTTACTTGCTTCCTCGCCCTATTCCTGCCTTAGTTCCTGCGTTACCTGAAGGCGACGGGGGGCCAGCAGTACCAGGAGGAAGTTGGGCAGCTAGACCCTGGTGGCAAAAGTCCTGCCGCCACGTGCCACCCCACTCTCTTCTCCCAGCGTCACATATTGGCCACCAGGCTCTTGGGGCCCAGCAGCGCAATGGAAGGCAGTGGACAGAGCCACCCTCGCCTTGAAGCTCCAGCTCATTAAACCACATCTTCAGTCGCTGATGGCCAATGAGAGACAGACATCCCTTGCTATTTTAGCACTTGGAAATGCCATTGCTCAGTCATTGGATCTCTGTAATGCTGTTACAGAACAAATGAACATAGAATCTCAGTGTGACATTCTATACCTTTGGGGGAGCGGCTGTAACCCCATAATCCTCATTTTCATATCATCGTGATCTTACATATAGACCATGACTTGTAAGGTATCAGGGAAAGGATATGATCTGCTGAAAGTCATTTCTCTACCCATAGATGTAGACCATGCATGCATATGAAGTTATGAGAATTGTGCAGTGTGGTTGTCACTGTGCTGCAAGGTGGGGGAGTCAGCCAAATATTAGCTCCCCAGTGGCAACAGCAAGGAAAGTAACCAACACCCGGACAGGGTGTCAAACAACCCATCGACAGCCATTGCCCAGCAAGGGAGCTACAATGCAATGACTCACCTGCATGAGGACACCCCAGGGGAATTGCTCAGAGTTGCTTGGAGAGACGCAGTGATGCTCACCTGACTCTGAAGGGGGGAGGAGGGGCCAAAGCCACGAGGGAAGAAAGGACATGATAAAAGGAGAGACATTTGCCAGGCTTTATCTCTCTCTGCCACCTGCGTCTACAGACACCCCCACACCAAGCAACTGAAGCGCTGATGAAAGGGGAGAGCCTGGCTGAAAAGCCACCAGCCAGCCTGTGGTGAGAAGCATCTGAGTTTGAAAGGGTACTGAAAGGGTTAAGATCAGCTTAGAATTAAAAGCAATGAGGAGTCCGGTGGCACCTTAAGGACTAACAGATTTCTTTGGGCATAAGCGTTCGTGGGTAAAAAGCCCACTTCTTCAGATGCATGGAGTGAAAATTGCAGATAGAGACATAAATATAGATTGGAACATGAAGTGACGGGAGTTACCGTACAAGGGGAGAACCAGTGTTGAAGGCTAATTCAGTCAGGGTGGATGTGGTCCTCTCCCCATAATTGATGGGGAGGTGTTAATACCAAGAGAGGGAAAATTGCTTTTGTTGTGAGCCAGCTACTCCCAGTCCTTATTCAAGCTCAAATTAATGGTATTAAGTTTGCAAATCAATTGTAACTCTGCAATTTCTCTTTGAAGTCTGTTTTTGAAGTTTTTTTGAATGGCTACTTTGAATTATTGGGTGTGAATCTGTAAACGTGCTATTGACTATACAAGTCCCATATGGTCTCGTGATCTGGCTTCCTGGTTTTCACCCAGGCGGCCTGGGTTCAATTCCCAGTGTGGGAACAATGCAGAGCTTCTGCTCAGAGGGGAGGCAGGAAATGAAAGGAATGGGAAGGGATCCTGCCAGCAGGGGAGTTGGACAGTGTTGAAGGGGACCCCAGAAGTGGGGGTGTGGCAGTGGTCTGGGGGGAGATGAGGGAAGGATCCCAGCTCTGTGGGAAGTTGACATTCTGGAGAGCACAGGCCTGGTATGGGGGGTGGGAAGAGTGAGTGTGTCCCTCTAAACTCACCACCGGCAGACTAGGCAGGCTTGGAAGAATTACGTATTTGTTGGTAAATGTCAATTTCTATGTAAACGCACAACCCAATGGCAAAATCTTTCCATCGATAATCATCAAAACTAACAGATGGGCAAAGTAAGAAACATGCTGCTTGAGAACTTATCCTATTCTAATCCTCTAGGGTTCCCTTTTGCCTTAGGCACCACCACGTGGGCATTTCATATCCCTCCTCATTTTCACACAGAGGCACAATTTCCTTTGCACAGATCCATGAACAGCAAAACCTCCCTGTGTCTGTTGTCTGAGCCAGGGCATTCGATTCCACTGAAACCTTCTCTCCTGCAATGGCAATGGCCAGACAGAGGGAATACATCCACCTTCCCCGCTGGCAGTGAGATATTCACTCTCCTCTTCATACTGCTGTTGTTATTCCATGAGTCATCAAGGATGGAATAAAAAGCTGAGTTTCTCCAGGGTGAGGAAAGAAAGGAGCCACCAACGCCCTCAAAAATCTCAATGCCCAGAGAAAACCTGCCTCTGTTATTGGACTCCCAGAGGTGCTGGCAATACAATGGGAAAAGGGACTGTCTGAATTTCCAGGGCAGGGAATGAACAATCTACAGCAACATCATTAACCACAAACACACCCTCATCATGCTCCAGCCAGTAGGGAAATGGGCAGGAATTCTTGCGGTTCAGCCATGGCCACACGTACAGAGCTGCACAGCAGTGAGTGTGCTGGGGAAGCTGGTCTGAGTGAACAATTGGAAATGACCCTTGAGTGAGAACAGAACCAGAGTGTAGAAAGGCCCCTGTATTAAGTGATTGTGGCTGAGGCCTTAGTTAGCTGGGCTAGAAAACCATGGGTGTCTTTCTGTGAAGGTCTGATCCTTGCCAGCTAGGCAAGGCTGGTGTGTGGTGTCTCCATGGCTGTACTTTCAGGGTCTGATCACAACAGTGCCATAGGGAGCCAAGCCTAGACATATTCAGAGGCTAAGGCCAGGTCAATGTTTCAAAGAGTGAGTCTATGCTGCTGCAGCTCAGTAATGGAGATGCTCTGTGCCAGGGTTTCTCAAACGTCCTTTCACTGCAACCTCCTTCTGCCAAAATAACTTAATACGTAGCCCTGGAAAGAGGGACCAAGCCCTTCCACGGGGGGGGGAGGGCCAAAGACTGAGCCCCAGTGGGGGGAGGGCAAAACCAAAGCCTGAGGGATTCAGCCCTGCGTGGGGGGCTCAGACTTTTGGCTTCAGCCCCAGGACCCAACAAGTCTAATGCCAGCCCTGGTGACCCCATTAAAACAGAGTCACGACCCACTTTGCGGTCCTGACCCACAGCTTGAGAACCACTGCTCCATGCTGCGGGGGGAGAGTTTTCCTGTTGGTGTAGTCAATCCACTTCCCCAGGAGGTGGCAGCTCTGTCATGGGGAGAAGCTATATCAGTGGGGGTGCAAGCTGTGGTGTTTACCACATTTAAGAAGTTTAATCAAACCCCATTTTTAAAACCACCTGTGGTCTGTGAATGGCAAAGGAGCTCGATGATGCAGGGTCTGTCCTTCAAAGTCCTGGAGATCACGATTCCATATTCCTGTTGTAATGGGGGTATAGCTCAGTGGTAGAGTGTTTGATTGCAGATCAAGTGGTCCTTTGTTCAAACCCAGGTGCCCTCTTAAAGAAAAGAAAAACATTTCCATTCTCCATTATGTTCAGGAACTCCACCATACGAGGAGGCTTAAAATGAATGTGAACACTCAACATTTTGCTGTCCAAATGCATAAAAACCTAGCAAACCTGTCCATCAGCTGAAATCAGTTCCAATCCTCTAAGTGTCTAGGTTATGTTTTCATCAATTAAACAAAGGTATCATTCCCTGAAGCAGAGCACAAGTTTGAAATACAGGCAGCATAGAGCCAACATTCATAATGTCAACTACAAAAAAATGATACACATCTAGAGATAGCATCATTATAATCAGCCAATCAGAACCTCTCCATAGACCCCTTACACGACCACTTCTCTGTAATATTGGCTGCAAATATAGAACAGCGGTCGCAATGGTGAGCTATACAGTTACAGATTATGTCAATAACGTCACAGGAGGTGACACGGCATCAGTGAGACTGATACTGGAATACTGCCTCCAGTTTTGGGGTCCTCATTTGAAAAAGATGTTGTGAAATTGGAGCTGGGGCAGCAAAGAGCCACCTAATGTTCTGAGGGCCGGAGAAAATACCTTCTAGTGAGCTATTGAAAGAGCTCAACCTGTTTAGTTATCAAAAGAAGATTGAAAGGTGACTTAATTGAAGTGCCTTAATAGAGAGAAAAGATTGGGTATTTAAGGGCTCTCGAATCGAGCAGAGAAAGGCCTAACAAGACCCAATGGCTGGATGGTGAAGAAAGACAAATTCATATTACAACTAAGGCACAAATACTCAACAGCGAGGATGATTCACCACAGGAACAAGCTACCAAGGAAAATGGTGGATTCTCCATCTCCTGATGTCATTTAATGAAGACAAGATGCCTTTCTGGAATGTGTTTGTCTCAAAACTAGCTAAGGTGTCCTACAGGAGGCCTGTGATATGCAGGGGGTCAGATTAGATGCTCTAATGGTCTCTTCTGGCAATAAAGTCAACTAATTTCTGAAAATCTGAGTGTAGCATTGGGAGCAGCGTCTGATGTTTCCCTGTCTAGCCGGCTTGCTGCCTAGAACGAACGCTCCTTGAGTGGGGTGATCCCCAGGGAGTAGCTCAAACCTGCAAAATGCCTGGCCAGGGGCAGGACATTGGCACAGCAAGGGAGGGGTGTGGCAGTGACATCACAAAGGCCTTTTGCAGGACCTCAGCCTATTGGTCCAAGGTGGTGGGGAGGTGGTGACCTCACAGAGAGATGCTGACATCAGCCAGGCAGGACAGGGGCGAGGGGCCAGGGAAACCTCAGAGACCCCTGTGGCTTTGCTGCAGCAAGTCTCCTTCTCCAGGTCTCTCTTTGAGGACTGAGGGAGTATTCGGGTTCACGGACGTGAGCGCCAGCAGGAACCTCTTTCGAGTTTTCTCCTTCCCTTTCAGTGATTTTACTAGAAAACAGCTGTCCCTGTTTGGAAGGTAAAAGCTTCCTGAAGGTTTGAAACCTGTTCAGTCTGATCCATCTGGTGACAGTTGAATTCTAGGCTTGGAAAACACGAGCTTAAGGAGGCAGAATTTTATTGCGCACCTGGGATTCTGTCCCTTAGAATCACTGGGGACATTGGGGTTTGTCCTTTTTGCTTCCCCTCTTCCTCCCTCCTCTTTTTCTCTTGCTTCCTTTGTCCTTTTACCTGTTCCCCTCCCAACACCGGGAGGGAGGGAGGGTGTGTGTGTTTTTTTTTTGCAGGGGAGGGCTCTGCAGCTCCCACTGTGGGAGGTCCACCCAAAAATGTGGGGCTGAAATAGTGCTCGGGCAGTGATCCCCACCAGTGACCTGGGCCATCCTTTGGGCTCTCTGGTGAGAACCCTCAGCCTCCCGCCCTCAGTCTCTAACCTGATTGGCTGAGCAGGGGGTTATTGACAGGGAGGAGACTCAGGTCCTTGTTGGTCTCTTTTAGAACAAGTAAATAAGTCAGAACCAGTTCTGTGTTTGATTAACTTTGCTGCTTCTCTGCATTAATGGTCTCTGAGCAGTTCACGATTCCCTCTAACATTGCAGTTCTCCTCAAATACTTGCTGAATAATTACTGTGCACTGTTGTTGGTCTGGAGCTCATCTGAGAGCACTTTACTCAGGTCATTCAGTGTCTGAAATTCAAGATCCGATGGTTAGTTTGAAAATCAGGGCTCTTGGGTCCTATTCCCAACTCTGCCACTGACTGGCTGTGTGACCTCAGACAAGTCAATTCTCCTTTCTCAGCCTCATTTTCTCCCTCTTTCAAGTAGGGATAATAATGATCCGCTCCTACCTACCTCACAGTGCGTGGAGGCAGGGCCGGTTCTGGTTTTTTGCCATTCCAAGCAAAAAAATATTTGGCTGCCCCCATCCCAGCCCTGGGCTCCACCCACACCCCCCTGCCGTCTCAGCCCTGGGCTCTCCCCCACACACACCTCGCATTGCCCCAGCTCTGTGCTACCCCCTCCCCACCAGTGCTCCCCCACCCACACATCCTCTGCTGCCCCAGTCCTGGGCTCCCCACCACACACCTGCACCCTCCTTCCGCCCCAGCCCTGGGTCACTGGTAACTTGCTCCCAGGGCGGGTCATTCAGCAGGGATTTTGGATGTGCACAGAACACAGACAGGATTGGTTCCCATATGGTTACAGAACTGCAGTAAAGTGGAACAATTTTCAGCTTGTGTGATTGGAGGAGATCTGGATGCATATTATAAGACTGTCCTCCATAAATGAGGAAAAGTTGAGGTGCCTTTATTATTCTTTTGTTCCACTCTTTCTTTCTCTGGGGAATTTTACTGCTGTGATCTGGTCACCCTATGGGTGCCGTTTTTTCTCCCCCACCCCCAAACCTTCCTTTTCGGCCCACAGCTGTTTCGGGGGGGCGGCGCTGGGGAAGGAGAGTTTGTTTTTGTGGGGTGGGCGGCGCTGGGGGGGTGTTTCAAGGGGGCTGGGTGGCACAGCAGGGGGGCGTAATTTTATATTCTTGCTTAGGGCACAAAAATAGCTAGTTACGGCTCGGGGAACCCCATATTGCGCTAGGTGCTGTACAAACCCTGGCCAACACTGGCACACCCAGGGGGTTCCCCTCAATCTGCCTGAGCCTCTGCTGCCCAAGTTCTTCGGTGGGGCAGGCGGGGGGTTGATCGGTCTCGGTGCACCAGGAGAGTCCCGGGGCAGAGTGTGTGTGAGAGTGTCCCGGGCTTCTGGATCACACACCCCCCCTCGCAAAAAACCCACCTTGTCAAACAGTCCTTCTTTCCCTGCCCCCTAATTCTGCTTTTACACCCTGGGCCCATCTCCTCTCTTCGTCCCTCCCCCACCCCCAGGTGAGCAGAGATGGAGGGAACTTCAGCCACTGGAGCCAGCCCCAGCGAGCGCCGCAGCCCACCCGGGGGGGTGTTTGCAGACACAGGAAGGGAGCAGCTGGGAGGGGGGGGTTGCTGGGAAGAAGGAGGCAGGAGAACAAATCCCAGAGACCCAACATGGGGCAGCACCTGGGGGCAGGGCTCTGGAACATTGTGACACGGATCCCAGGCTCTGGCACAAGTTGGGGGCGGGGCAGCTCCTGTGGGCGGGGCTCTGGCACAGCCCGGGGGCGGGGCAGCTCCTGGGGGTGGGGCTCTGGCACAGCCCGGGGGCGGGGCAGCTCCTGGGGGTGGGGCTCTGGCACAGCCCAGGGGCGGGGCAGCTCCTGGGGGCGGGGCTCTGGCACATTGTGACGCAGGAGCCCGGGCTCAGCAGCTGCTCCCTGGTGACCACGTGCTGCCAGCAGCGCTGGAGCCGCCGGAGGAGCCGCTGTTCTCAGCTGCAGCCAGGATCTGCCACAGGTGTGACGACACATTGTGCAACCCTCCTGTTTTGCAACTAGGTGCAGTTTATGCCACGCAACGTGACTATCTGGGCCCCTGCTCAGGACTTGCTGCCGCCTGGTCCATGGGGTTGCGAATCAGGAGGGACGGGGTTTGTGGTCGAAAACACTCATATTCTGCTTCCTCCTGGCTAATGTGCCAAATTGACGTATTGCAGGGGTCTGGGGGGTTCTGCATTTTAATTTAATTTTAAATGAAGCTTCTTAAGCATTTTAAAAATCTTATTTACTTTATATACAACAATAGTTTAGTTCTATATTATAGACTTATAGAAAGAGACCTAAAATATTAAAATGTATTACTGGCATGCAAAACCTTAAATCAGAGAGACTAAATGAAAACTCGGCACAGCACTTCTGAAAGGTTGCCGAACCCTGATCTTTTGGATGATTGAGGCATGCTCTTTCACTTTTTTGTGTGTGAATATGTGAAAAGGGAGGTAAGGTTTAGGGGTACAGAGCACACCCCTAACCCCAAGGTGATAACCAGAGTGGCCCCATTCATTTTTTCCACTGGCTTCCTTCTTGCTTATTTCCAATGGTTGCAAATCTGGAGGGATGGGGTTTGTGGTCGAAAACGCTCACGATCTGCTTCCTCCTGGCTAATGTGCTGGCCTTCTACCTGTACCGAACCAGGCAGTTCAGGAAGTCCTTGCAACTATTCGTTGCGTCAGCCAAGCGGATTAGGGGGCAACCAGTTTCCATCCAGCGCATTTCCTGCTGGATCACCTTGTGCATACGCACGTGTTACGACTTGGCAGGGGTTACCCCACCGCCTATAGTGAAGGCGCATTCTACGAGAGCGCAAGCCTCGTCAGCCGCCTATGTCACCCCCATCCCTATCTAGGACATATGTAGGGCTGCCACGTGGTCATCTGTCCACACTTTTTCCTCGCACTATGCGATCGTCTCCCAAGCACAGGATGACGCCGGGTTTGGTAGGGTGGTACTCCGTCCAGATAACCCTTAAACTCCTACCAACCTCCATCAGATATAGCTTGGAGTCACCTACTGTGGAATACACAGGAGCAGTCACTCGAAGAAGAAAGGACAGTTACCTGTTCCGTAACTGGCGTCCTTCGAGATGTGTTGCTCTTGTCTAGTCCACATCCCAGCCTCCTTCACCTCTGTCGGAGTTGTCTGCCAAGAAGGAACTGAGGGTGGGGGGAGTGCGCAGCTCCCCTTATAGCGCTATAGCGGCGCCATTCCAGGGGTCGCAGCAGTGCTCCAAAAATTTCCGGCACCGGTGCATGTGGCGAGCACGCACACCTACTGTGGACTAGACCAGAGCAACACATCTCAAAGAACACCAGTTACGGAACAGGTAACTCCTTTTAAAAGGATGTCTAGATTTCATTCCTGTAGTAACAGAACTGGTGGTAGGAAAGCAGGAAGAGATAGAGCGGGGGCTGTGTGTGTACAGCTTAAATTGGTTAAATAGTCTAACTTTCAGTACTCAGTGTTTCAAAAATGATAGACTGCCAACCTGTGTCATAGAGATGTCTTCTGTTTTTTAAAAACCCCATGAATAAAGCTACTTTAAGGGAAATTACTGCTTTGTCCAACCCTGAAGAGCTATGAGATCTTTGCTCACCAATTCTCATAAAACTTGTATTTGTTATGCCTTTTTGGTGACTTTAGTATTATGATCTATTATAAATAAAGTGCATTTCATTGATTGATTTTAAAATGAAATTAGTAACTGGAAAAAATGGCCGGTATTTTTTTTAAAACCTGTGACAATTATAAGCTACTGTATTCTGTCGTTTAGTTTCTAGAAGCAAAAGTATATCTAAGTATAATCTAAAGTTCTCCTGCAAAATGCTGGCTGTGCAAATCCTTCTGTGGCTGGATCATTCTTGGGTTTTTATTTTAAGTACAAAATAAATATGTATAACAAATTTAAACGTATGTAATTAGTAATTCGATATGTTGGGTGGTGCCTCTTTTTATGTGTTTGCTCCCCTGATGTTAGAACCTGGCTATGCCACTGCTGTAGAGGGCTCATCACCCAGCAGCTGGGGGCCACCATGCAGCTCAGCAGGGCTGCTGGCCACGGGGCCGATGGGTGTGAGTGGGCTGGGTGGGATCTCGGGAGTCACGTCTCAGGGATCTGCCCCGCTCCCTAGCACTGCTCCAGCTCTGAGCTGTCTCCACTGCCTGGGACCTGTGGGGCCCCACCTGCCTCCCCTGGGGAAGAGCCACCTGGGGCTGGTGCAGAGGCTGGGCCAGTCTCAGCCACTCACAGGGGACGGGGGGGCGGAGGCTCAGCTGGGTCCTGAGGGAGCCTGGCCCGGGTAGGCTCTGCTCCTGCTCCAGCCTGGCTGCTTCCACCACTCCCAAGGGGCCGGAGTTCTCCTGCCCCAGGACCAGCTCTGGCTGCGCTGCCATCTCAGCCTGGCAGACACAGTCACCTCCCATCAGGGCCGGCTACTGTGGCTGGGGGTTAGGGTGTGGGAGAGCAGGTCTCTAGTGGGTCTGGGGGGTGCTGGGCACTGGGGGGTGGGGAAATCTCTGTGTGTTGGGGGGCTGTCAGTGGGGGAGATCTCTGTGTGTGTGGGCGCTGGGAAGTGTGGGGGGTCTGTACAGTTGTGGTGGTGGGGGGCACTGGGCAGTGAGGGGATCTATAGGGGGCTCTGGGTGGGAAGGTGTGGGGCACTGTGCAGTTGTGGGAGGGCTATGGGGGTCTTCAGCTGGGGGGCACTGGGCAGTGAGAGGAACTGTGGGGGGGTTCTGAGTGGGTGGGGGAGTGATCTGGGAGGGCACTGGGCAGGGGGGTTGTGGGGGTCTCTGGGGGGTGCGGCGCTGGGCGTAGGGAGCCGGAAGGGTGCTGGGCAGGGGTGTTGTGGGGATCTCTGGGTGGTGCGGCACTGGGCATAGGGAGTCAGAGGGGTGCCAGGCAGGGGGTTGGTGGGGGTCTCTGGGGGGTGCGGCGCTGGGCGTAGGGAGCCGGAGGGGTGCCGGGCAGGGGGGACTGGCAGCTCCCGGTTTGTAAACAGGGCCCTTGTACTGGGCTGGGGGGAGTGGGGCTGTCCCTGCCGTGCCATGACCCATCCCCCGTTGCCCCCGGCCAGCCCCTCGCTCTGAGGACTCTGCCCTCCTGCCCCATGTCCCCATTTCCCCCATGGGGGCCCACAAATATGTTTAGCGCCGGGCTCACAAAAGGTTAATCCGGCCCTGTTTGGGGTGCAGGCTCTGGGAGGGAGTTGGGGGGCAGGAGGGTTGCAGGAAATGGGGAGGTTGAGTGAGGGGTGCAGGCTCTGAGCTGGGGCAGGGGATTGGGGTACGGGGGGGTGCGGACACGTGGGCTCTGGGAGGGAGTTGGCGGGCGGGAGGGTTGCAGGCTATGGGGAGGTTGAGTGAGGGGGGCAGGCTCTGAGCTGGGGCAGGGTTTTAGAGTGCAGGGGGGGTGCGGACACACGGGCTCGGGGGGGAGTTGGGGGGTGGGAGGGTTGCAGGCTATGGGGAGGTTGAGTGAGGGGGGCAGGCTCTGAGCTGGGGCAGGGATTGGTGTACAGGGGGGTGCGGACACGCGGGCTCTGGGAGGGAGTTGGGGGGCAGGAGGGTTGCAGGCTATGGGGAGGTTGAGTGAGGGGTGCAGGCTCTGAGCTGGGGCAGGGGATTGGGGTGCAGGGGGGTGCAGACACGCGGGCTCGGGGGGGAGTTGGGGGGCAGGAGGGTTGCAGGCTATGGGGAGGTTGAGTGAGGGGTGCAGGCTCTGAGCTGGGGCAGGGGATGGAGGTGCAGGGGGGTGCAGATACGCGGGCTCGGGGGGGAGTTGGGGGGCAGGAGGGTTGCAGGCTATGGGGAGGTTGAGTGAGGGGTGCAGGGGAGGGAGTTGGGGGGCGGGGGGTTGCAGGCTCTGGGGAGGTTGAGTGAGGGGTGCAGGCTCTGAGCTGGGGCAGGGATTGGGGTACAGGGGGGTGCGGACACGCGGGCTCGGGGGGGCAGTTGGGGGGCAGGAGGGTTGCAGGCTATGGGGAGGTTGAGTGAGGGGTGCAGGCTCTGACCTGGGGCAGGGGATGGAGGTGCAGGGGGGTGCGGACACGCGGGCTCGGGGGGCGAATGGGGGGGCAGGAGGGTTGCAGGCTATGGGGAGGTTGAGTGAGGGGGGCAGGCTCTGAGCTGGGGCAGGGGATGGGGGTGCAGGGGGGGTGCGGACACGCGGGCTCGGGGGGGAGTTGGGGGGCGGGAGGGTTGCAGGCTATGGGGAGGTTGAGTGAGGGGGGCAGGCTCTGAGCTGGGGCAGGGGATGGGGGTGCAGGGGGGTGCGGACACGCGGGCTAGGGGGTGGAATTGGGGGGCAGGAGGGTTGCAGGTTATTGGGAGGTTGAGGGAGGGGGGCAGGCTCTGAGCTGGGGCAGGGGATGGGGGTGCAGGGGGGTGCGGACACGCGGGCTCATGGGGGGAGTTGGGGGCGGGAGGGTTGCAGGCTATGGGGAGGTTGAGTGAGGGGGGCAGGCTCTGAGCTGGGGCAGGGGATGGGGGTGCAGGGGGTGTGCGGACACGCGGGCTCTGGGAGGGAGTTGGGGGGCAGGAGAGTTGCAGGCTATGGGGAGGTTGAGTGAGGGGTGCAGGCTCTGAGCTGGGGCAGGGAATGGGGGTGCAGGGGGGGTGCGGACACGCGGGCTCGGGGGGGGGAGGTGGGGGGCGGGAGGGGTGCAGGCTATGGGGAGGTTGAGTAAGGGGGCAGGCTCTGAGCTGGGGCAGGGGATGGGGGTGCAGGGGGGGTGCGGACACGCGGGCTGGGGGGGGAGTTGGGGGGCAGGAGGGTTGCAGGCTATGGGGAGGTTGAGTGAGGGGGGCAGGCTCTGAGCTGGGGCAGGGGATGGGGGTGCAGGGGGGTGCGGACACGTGGCTCGGGGGGGAGTTGGGGGGCGGGAGGGTTGCAGGGTATGGGGAGGTTGAGGGAGGGGGGCAGGCTCTGAGCTGGGGCAGGGGATGGGGGTGCAGGGGGGTGCGGACACGCGGGCTCGGGGGGAGAGTTGGGGGCGGGAGGGGTGCAGGCTATGGGGAGGTTGAGTGAGGGGGGCAGGCTCTGACCTGGGGCAGGGGATGGGGGTGCAGGGGGGGTGCGGACACGCGGGCTCTGGGAGGGAGTTGGGGGGCAGGAGGGTTGCAGGCTATGGGGAGGTTGAGTGAGGGGGGCAGGCTCTGAGCTGGGGCAGGGGATGGGGGTGCAGGGGGTGCGGACACGCGGGCTCGGGGGGGAGTTGGGGGGCGGGAGGGGTGCAGGCTATGGGGAGGTTGAGTAAGGGGGCAGGCTCTGAGCTGGGGCAGGGGATGGGGGTGCAGGGGGGTGCGGACACGTGGCTCGGGGGGGAGTTGGGGGGCGGGAGGGTTGCAGGTTATGGGGAGGTTGAGGGAGGGGGGCAGGCTCTGACCTGGGGCAGGGGATGGGGGTGCAGGGGGGTGCGGACACGCGGGCTCGGGGGGAGAGTTGGGGGGCGGGAGGGTTGCAGGCTATGGGGAGGTTGAGTGAGGGGGGCAGGCTCTGACCTGGGGCAGGGGATGGGGGTGCAGGGGGGGTGCGGACACGCGGGCGCTGGGAGGGAGTTGGGGGGCAGGAGGGTTGCAGGCTATGGGGCGGGTGTGTGAGGGGGGCAGGCTCTGAGCGGGGGCAGGGCCGGGGGTGCAGGGGGGGTGCGGACACGCGGGCTCGGGGGGGAGTTGGGGGGCGGGAGGGTTGCAGGCTATGGGGAGGCTGAGTGAGGGGGGCAGGCTCTGAGCTGGGGCGGGGGATGGGGGTGCAGGGGGGTGCGGACACGCGGGCTCGGGGGGGGAGTTGGGGGGCGGGAGGGTTGCAGGCTGTGGGGAGGTTGAGTGAGGGGTGCAGGCTCTGAGCTGGGGCAGGGGATGGGGGTGCAGGGGGGTGCGGACACGCGGGCTCGGGAGGGGAGTTGGGGGGCGGGAGGGGTGCAGGCTATGGGGAGGGTGAGGGAGGGGGGCAGGCTCTGAGCTGGGGCAGGGGATGGGGGTGCGGGGGGTGCAGACACGCGGGCTCAGGGGGGGGGGAGTTGGCAGCTCGGCGCTGTAGCAGGGGAAGGGGCTGCGGGGGTTTCACACGGACACAGACACTTTCCCACAGTCCCGGGGCGGGAGGCAGAGCCGGGGGGGGGCGGGGGGGTCTGGCCGGTGTGTCCCGCACTCGGGCTCCCGGCCGGAGCAGGGGCCGCCCCGCAGCGCTGGCACAGACCGAGCGGCGCTGCGGGGTCGGAGCTCGGACAGGCGGGGGGGGGGGGGCGGTGCCTGGGGCCCCGGGAACCCGCCCCCCCCCCGGGCTGACACGCGGCAGAACCGAGACAGCCGGTGCCCCCCCGCCCGGCCCCCCCGGACCTGCGCGCGCAGCGGGGGGCTCGGCCCGAGGGGCCCCTGTTCCCCCCCCCCAAACGGGGGTTTGTCCCCGCACAGGGTCTGGCAGCGGCTCCCCCCCATTTCCCCCCCCAGCCCCTCCCCCGCCGCCCCCTGCAGCAGCTCGACCCCCCCGGCCAGTGAATTTCTGCCCCGCTCAGCCCCTGGCAGCCCCTCCCCCCCGCTGCGATTTGCCCCCCGGGGCTTTTCACCCCCCCGCGGAGCGGGCAGCGAAGCGCCGGGAGCGGTGAGGGCAGAGAGCGGGCAGCGGCCACAGCGGCGGTTACTGCGCAGGCTCCGGGCGGCTGCGCATGCTCCGTGCAGCCCAAGTAGCGAGTCCGGAGCGGGAGCTGTTTCTGTTGTTACCCCGGACCCGTCACGTGACTCCTCCCCCCCGTCCCCCGCGGGGTGCGTCACTTCCGGCTGCTGCGTGGGGAGGCTCCGGGCTCGCGGCAGAACCGGTAAGAGCCGAGCGGGGCGCGGGGAACAGACACCTGGGCCCGAGACCCCCCCCCCCGTCCTGGGCCGGGCCGGGAGCTGGGGCGGGGCGGGGCGGGGGGTCCCGTGGCGGCCCCTGTAGTGGTGGGGGGGGAGGGGAGGTGAGTGTGTGTCCGTGTCTCGCACCTGCCCCTCCCCCACTGCCGCCCCCTTCCCCCCCCCCGGGCTCCCTGCGGCCCGTGTGAGGGGGGGGA